>NW_028277573.1:0-222454 GCF_059751315.1 Micrasema longulum | reverse complement strand
GTCACCTTAGTGACTGCTTCCTCAGCGGTGTCCTCAGGACGTAGGTCAAGTTCCTCCGCGATGGCCTCGGATAGGACGTCAGCTCGAAGTCGCTTTACACTCCATCCGATTGGCGAAGGGTCAATCTGGCGGCTTCCACCATTCATAAGCTGAAAAGCTATATAGCGGTGGTCGCTCGCCGAATAGTCATCTGTCACCTTCCAGCCTTTGATCTTTCCTATTGTCGTCTCATCGGCGAAGGTGACGTCGATGACTGACCGGGATGCGCCTCTTCTAAAAGTCGGCGCATCTCCAACATTCGCCGTATGTAGACGCAGAGAGGCCGCTAAAGCGCCGAGAATCTGCCCTCGTCGGTCTGTCGTCGCGGATCCCCACTCCGCCGCTTTCGCATTGAAGTCGCCCGCGACTATGACCGGGATCCTCGCATTTTGGGCATCATCTCGAAGGCCCTCCATTTGCTCTTCGAACAGCTGTGTCGAGGTATTCGGGGAGCAGTAACAGGAGTAAATCCTGTACCCGTCTACCTCTATCCAGGTCCATCCGGTTCCTCCACCACCTGGCGCAGCCTTTGTGATTTGTAGGCCTGAGGGCAAGTAGATCGCCGCCCTCGTGGTCGGATCTGGGTACCATCCCCTTTTCAGGTTTCGGTACTGCTCCGACACAATGACGACATCCACCCGCCGCTCTCGTGCCACCTGCAGCATCAGATCCTGGGCAGCTTTGCAGCCATTCAGGTTGATCTGCAGGAATCGGATGGTCAAGGAAGGGTCTTCTTTGGTCTCTTTCTCGCAATCGCGAGCGCCTCCTGGTGTGCCCGGCACTGAGAGCTACCGCTCCGATGTTTGGCGTTCTCTTTGCCATAGGTAATGCAAAGAGGGCATAGTGGGCTGCTCCGGCAGTCTGCAGCCTTATGTCCCGGCTGGGAACAATTCCGGCACAGATTAGATCTGTCAGGAAGCCGGCATACTCTCGCCAGATGCCCATATCCCCTAGGATATGGGCATCTGGCGTGATGCCTACACCGAAAGCAACGGGTCAGGCTCATCCGCTCCCGGAGGCGGCACACGACAAGCCCAATTTTTAGTTTGCCTCTTTTTAGGAGCTCCGTGGTGAGCCTGCTGCACGGGAGTTTGCACCAGCATACCTGGGTGCCCCCGTATGCCGGTCGCAAGCTCAGAATCTTGACGTGTTCCGCCCTGTCAACCTCCACTTGCTTGGTGAGGGCATCCAGCACGTCCGCAATCTCAACTCCTTCGTCCAAGTCCCTGATGACGACCGTGGTGGTAGAAACCGCGCGTCGCACGGTCGCAGACTCACCAACAATCTCCTTAATGACTTTTGCGAGACCGTCACCGTTCTTCAGAACCTCCAGCAGGAGATCCCCGGTTCTTGTGCGTCTCGCGGTTTTCACCTGCGGTGCATCGGGGGCGGACATCTTTGGGTGCTTACCCAATTTCTTGCAGATGTCCGCATAGGAAGCTGCGTCAGTCGCCTTGACGATGATCGCATCGCTATTTTTTGGTTTCCCGCTGCCCGCAAGTTCTCGTTTTCTTTCTTCTTTCATTCTTCCTCTCCTTTTTCCATGTCTCCCCACTTTTTTCCACTCCCCGTCTGTAGTCGGTGCCAACTTTGCTGCACCGGCCGACGTAGAAGGGAGAGAAAGGGAGTTGGTCTCAGTCTTTGGAGGAGGAATAGGCTTTGGGTCGATAAACTTGTGATTCCCCTGGCCCTTCTTATTCCTCTCACCCCGGACCACAGCAACTGAGGCCGTCATCATTTGGGGACAAGTGGGGACAAAGTTCGTTGTTACAGTTGTTACAACCCCATCACCCTTCTCTAAGTCCTTCAACTCGTCTGACAGCATCTGAAGGGAAGTGCCTAGGAAGGCGATTCCCTCTTTTAAGGGGAGATGGACATTTGATCTCCCCTTAACAAAGATCTGGAGCTTCTCAAGCTCAGCGCGATGTCGCGAGAGCAACTCCTTTAGTCTAGAAAAACTTCCTGTAGCAGAAGATGCGGTGGGGGCCAGGTCGGCCACCCCCTCCACACTGCGGTCGCAGGCTGACGATGCCCGGGAGCCCGCTTGCTCACTCCCGACCACCGGTACTGGGCGTCCGACACCCTGCACCGTAACTGCTGATGGTAATATGGACATTTTCATACAGCATGTGCCTGTTCTTAGTAGTCGCCGAAGCGACAACAAGCCCCCCTACCACGACAAGGTGACAGGCGCAGGGGGGAACCTAACCTAACCTAACCTAACCTAACCTAACCTAACCTAACCTAACCTAACCTAACCTAACCTAACCTAACCTAACCTAACCTAACCTAACCTAACCTAACCTAACCTAACCTAACCTAACCTAACCTAACCTAACCTAACCTAACCTAACCTAACCTAACCTAACCTAACCTAACCTAACCTAACCTAACCTAACCTAACCTAACCTAACCTAACCTAACCTAACCTAACCTAACCTAACCTAACCTAACCTAACCTAACCTAACCTAACCTAACCTAACCTAACCTAACCTTACCTAACCTAACCTAACCTAACCTAACCTAACCTAACCTAACCTAACCTAACCTAACCTAACCTAACCTAACCTAACCTAACCTAACCTAACCTTTTTTTTTTTTTTTTTTTGGCGAAGGGGGAGGAAAATCTTCATAAGACACCTGGCGGCCCGTACCGCCAGGCAGTGCCAGATTCTTACTGGCTAAAAAACTCCCCCCTCTCACAGTGACATATGCACCCAGCGGATCTCTAATGTGAATATACTTCGCTGGGTTGCCGGTCTGTGAGGAATCTCCTCACCTCGTTCGACTTGGGCACCACGGTCTGCCCGGCCCGATCAGTGACAGGCGTCCCTAACCTAGCCTAGCCACCGACCTAACCACTTCTTCCCTATTAAGACCGCCTAAGACGCCTCGCCTGTATCACCGGGCTGCGAGAGTCCGCTTGCGCCCGCATCGACGCCGCGAGGGTGGAGGCGTCTTCTTTCGCGCTCGGCCTCCTCTTTCGCGAGCATGGTCGAGCTCGCGAACTTCTCCCAGCTGGACCAGGAGGACGCGTTCTGGAGCATGGAGGAGACCATCTCCATCGGGGAAACTCGGGTCTCACCGAGAGACTCTTCTAGCTCCCTCCTGAGCGGGTCCCAGGAGGGGCACTCAAATATTGTGTGCTCCGCCGAGTCCTCGTCAGAGTCACAGTGGTGGCACGCGGCCGTTTCTTCCTTGCCTATCCTGTTTAGGTAGGCTCCAAAACAGCCGTGTCCCGTCAGTAGCTGGGTCAGGTGAAAGCTGAGGCATCCGTGCTCCCTCCTTATCCACTCCCTGAGATCGCCTATCAGCCTCCGCGTCCACCTTCCCTTCGCCGCCGAATCCCACCGCTCCTGCCAACGAGTCATCGTGGCAGCCCGCGCGGTCGCCTTCTCCATGCCCGCGTACGTGGCCTGCCTTTCGGCAGCCAATAGATCCACGGGGATCATTCCTGCCACGACGAGTGCCGCGTCCTCGGACACCGTTCGGTACCCCATGGACACCCTCAGCGCCACCCGACGTTGCACTCCGGCCATCATGCACCGCGTTCTCTCCACCTTCATAGCGTCCACCCATATGGGTGCGCCATAAAGGAGGGTGGAGTGAACCACCTCACCGAGCAGCTTCCTCCTCGATGATTTCGGCCCTCCGATGTTTGGCATCAGTCTGGCAAGCTGCTCGCCAACGATGGCTGCTCTTGCTGATGCTTGCCGAACATGCTCTGTAAACCGAAGTTTGCCATCAAGATGAACACCGAGGTATTTCAATGTCCTCTTGTATGGCACCTCAAAGTCTCCGACATATAGCTTTGGTGGTACCATCTTCCTCTTTCGTGTAAAGAGCACCGCCTCTGTTTTTTCCTGTGCGAGTTCGAGTCCTACGAGATTCATCCACCTCTTTACCCTACGTAGTGCCTCGTTGCCGGCGGACTCTATTGTGGTCGTGTTTTTCGCAGTAACCAGAACTGCAATGTCGTCGGCGAAGGCCACTAGCTTGGCTTCCTCAGGAAGACTTACCCGCAGGAGCCCATCATACATGACGTTCCACAGGGATGGGCCAATGACCGATCCCTGCGGGACGCCTGCGGTGACGCTCCACGTCTGGCCCCCCTCCTCCCGACCGGGACCATTGAAGGCGAGCGTTCGCCCCCTAAAATAGTCCTCGATCAGTCGGATCAGGTAACCAGGTGCCCCAACGTCCACCTCCAGCGCTTTGAGAATCACTTCCCATCGCGCGGAGTTGAACGCGTTGCGTACATTGAGCGCCACCAGCACAGTATGTCGGCTCCTCTTCACGCTACCCTCAAAGCCCCTACGTACGTGCGCCACGACCTCAGCCACAGCATCAACTGTCGACCGCCCCGGTCGAAAGCCAAACTGCAGTGGTGATAGGCTGGCCTCAAGATACGGCTGAAGCCTCTGCAGGATCATCCTTTCCAGGACTTTTCCCAGCCCATCCAGCATGCAGAGGGGTCTGTATGATGACGGACCCGGTGGTTTGTTGGCCTTGGGGATAAGAACGAGCCTCTGTTGCTTCCATGCTGCACCAAAAGTGCCCTTGCTGAGGCACTTGTTGTACATCTCCAGTAGGGGACCTGGGAACTTCTCTGCAACCACTCTTATCACCTCATTTGGGATGCAGTCGGGTCCTGGTGCCTTACCATTTTTCAGCCGTCCAGCAGCTAGTGACAGCTCCGCCCGAGTGAACGGGGGTGGCCGAAGAGGCTCATTCTGTGGGGCACCCAGTGATTCCCTCCTCATCGGGCCGTGGTCTGGAAAGAGTTTCTCGACCACGGCTCGCACGTTCTCCGGTTCACTAAGGAACGGGTCGAAGACGCGGCCCCGCAGTTTCTGCCGCACGAGTTTGTACGGCAGCCCCCACGGGTCCTCGTCTATCATCCCGCACAACTCCAGCCAGCACTGCTCCTTACTCTCCTTGATGGCCCTTTTCAGGGCACTCTTTGCCGCTTTGTATAGCGCTCTTCTGTCTTCGTCCTCAGGGCGTCTCTGCGACCTCCTACTAGCGGCGAGGCACGTTCGTCGAAGGCCGGCTATGGTGCCATTCCACCAGTAGACTTGCCTCCTTCGAGAATTCCCCTTTCGCCTTGGCATGGAAGCATCGCATCCCCTGGTGATTGTCTCGGTCACCTTTACAACCGCCTCCTCAGCGGTGTCATCAGGAAGCAGTTCACGGCCTCCCATGAGGGCTTCGCATAGTACTTCGACTTGAAGGCACTTAACGCTCCATCCGGTCGGAGAATAGTCCTCTCTATGGTTTTCACCACCCGAAAGCTCGAAGGCGATATAGCGGTGATCGCTCGCAGAGTACTCCTGCTCAGCCACTCTCCATTTCCCAACTCTCCCGATCGTCGTCTCGTCCGCAAAAGTAACGTCAATTACCGAACCGGATGCGCCCCTTTGGAATGTCGGCACACTTCCAACATTTGCAGTATGGAGACGAAGAAAAGCCGCCGTCGCGCAGAGAACTTGCCCGCGTCGGTTGGTTGTTGCAGATCCCCACTCTGCCGCTTTTGCGTTAAAGTCACCCGCGACGATGATCGGAACCATCGCGTTTCGGGCATCTTCCCGCAGGTCATCCATCTGTCCCTCGAACTCCTGGATCGTGGCATTTGGGGAGGAGTAACAGGAATAAATCCTGTACCCACCAATCTCGATCCAGGTCCATCCAATCCCCCCGCCATTTGGGGCCGTCTTGGAAACGGGCAGACTCATCGAGGGCAGATAGATTGCTGCTCTCGAGCTTGGGTCCGAGTACCATCCCCTTTTCAGGTTCTGGTACTGTTCGGACACAATGACGATGTCTGTGCGATGCTCGCGAGCTATTTGCTGCATCAGATCTTGAGCGGCTTTGCAACCGTTCAAGTTGATCTGCAAAAAACTAATATTTATCATGTCTGCGCCTTCTTGGTCGTCCTTCTGGCACTTGCGAGCGCCTCTTTAAATGCCTTACAGTAGGAGCTTCCGCTTTTGTGCTTGGCGTCGCCCCCATCACAAAGGAAGCAAAACGGGTTCTTTCGGCAGTCTGCAGCCTTGTGACCTGGTCGAGCGCAATTGCGGCACAGGTTGGTTCTGTCGGTGGACCGACACGTTGCAGCCAGGTGCCCGTACTCCAGGCATCGGTAGCACCGCGTGAGACTCATCCGCTTCCGGAGGCGGCACACTACTAATCCTATTCTAAGCCTACCCTTCCTGAGGATCTCCATTGCTAGCCGGCTGCGAGGTAATTCGCACCAGCACACCTGGGTGCCCCCGTAGGCAGGACGCAGGCTCAGGACCCTGACGTACTCCACCTTGTCCGCTTCTATCTGTTTGGCAAGGGCTTCCACGACATCCCCCCGCTCAACGCCCTCATCAAGATCCCGGATAACAACCGTCAGGGTGGGAACTGTGCGGCGCACGGTCATACTCTCCCCGGCGATCTCTTTGATCACTTTTTCCAGACCTTCCAGAGCATCCTTTCCGGCTTCCAGAAGAAGATCTCCCGCCCTGGTGCGTCTCACAGTCTTCAACTGTGGCGCATCGGGGGTTGTCATCAGCGGATGTTTTCCTATCCGACGACAAATTTCAGCGTAGGAAGCGGTGCCTGTAGCCTTGACGATAAGCGCCTCTCCCTTTTTGGGTCTGCTGACTTCGAGTTTGCCTTTCTTCTTTTCCTTCTTCTTTGCGACCACGCTCCACTCTCCGCCCGTCGCCCGTGAAGCAGTTGAGGTGGATGGAGGAACGTCGTTACTGTGAGTAGAGATTGGGATGCTGGGATTAGTCTTCCCTCTCTTCCTTTTCCTCTTCTTCGTCTTCTTCTTCTTTCCCTCTTCGGTCTTATGTGTAGTGGGTGTGACCTCATCAGGCACATTTGACTGAGGGGAAACCCCTTCGGCCGTAGTTGCCTCCCTTTGGGGGCTAGAGAGGGGGGTTGGAATCCCTTCATCTCTCTCAAGTTCCTCCACTTCCTCCGCCAGCCATTGAAAGGAGATCCCGAGAGAGGCAAGCCCCTCTTTAAGCGGGAGATGGACATTCCTTTGCCCTTTGGCGAACTCCCTCATTCGGACCAACTCTCCAAGATGGCGGGCAAGGATCTCCTTGAGCCTGCCGAATCTTCCTGTAGTAAGGGATGCGGTTGGGGCCAGGTCGGCCACCCCCTCCGCACTGCGGTTGCAGGCTGACGATGCCCGGGAGCCCGCTTGCTCACTCCCGACCACCGGTACTGGGTGTCCGACACCCTGCACCGTAACTCTAGATCTATTATAGGACATAATCATAGAGTGTGTGTCTGTTCTTAGTAGCCGCCGAAGCGGCGACAAGCCCCCCTACCACGACACGGTGACAGACACAGGGGGGAACCTAACCTAACCTAACCTAACCTAACCTAACCTAACCTAACCTAACCTAACCTAACCTAACCTAACCTAACCTAACCTAACCTAACCGAACCGAACCGAACCGAACCGAACCGAACCGAACCGAACCGAACCGAACCGAACCGAACCGAACCGAACCGAACCATACCGAACCGAACCGAACCGAACCGAACCGAACCGAACCGAACCGAACCTCTTTTCTCAATGCAAACATAACCGTTTTTATTAAACCATTTTAAACTAAATGTAAAACATATTTTCACTGTTCATATGTAAATATAATTATAAGTCCATGTCTTTTGCTAATCGTGAAGTGCAAATATAACTCTTAAATGTAAACCTGTAAATATAATGTTATCTTTCTTATTGTAAGGTGCTTTTATTTTGCACAGAAACTCATTTTATTTCATATAATCTTCTTTTGTTGCAAAATTTTGTCCTAAATGTGAAAATCTGTAAATAAAAAGTTATTTTTATTATTGTAAAGTGCTTTCATTTGCACAAAAATTCATTTCATTTGATATCATTTTACTATTTCTTTATCTTTAATACTATTTTGTAACAATATATATAAAAACCTGGTGGAGAACCGTAGCACGTAGCTCGTAGGTATAAGTCAGTTAAACTCTGTTTCTTGTTCTTTTCTTGTTGTTGTTGTTCTCTTAATCTTAATGCAAATTCATTGATTATCAATATGTGTGCCAACAAATGTAACGCTATTATCGGATAACTCAGACTATATAGCCTTAGTTTGCTATTTTGTTTTCTTTATTTACTGTTTATGCGACTCTTTCTCATTTTCTTACTACCTGTATTTTCTGTTAGTGTGAATCTCGTTTCTATACTACTTTGTTGAAACAATTCGATTTATTCTTCACGTTCTCCAGAAATGGTTTATATTTAGATTTACGAAACTAACTTTGTTGTTTTTCTTTTTATGTTAATGTTAAAGTACTTCATAACCCTGTTTAGATTTAAGAAGGATAATATGTTACTACTTTATTGTTATATCAATGTACTAAAACCCCTTTTGGAACCGTCCAGGAATTGGTTGGTTGTTTTTCATTTCTTTTTTTTTTTTTTTTTTTTTCTGATGTTTTTTTTTTATTTTTATATTTAATCTTTTCTTATGTAGTTTAGCCATATGTATTTTCTATGTTTTTTTTACTTGAATTTTCACTGAAGTTTACTTTATTGTTGTAACCTTTTACAATAAATTGTTGTAACTTTTTGTGAACTATGTACTATAAGGCGTTTTTAGAACATGTAAGCATGTTTTTAGGACTTAGGACTTAGGAAAACTTATTTTTGCAGCTATTTTCATGTGCATATTTATGTAATTTATATAACCTTGCTTAAATTTAAGATTAGTTTGTTAAGATTAATGTTTTGTATTTAGGAAACTAATTTTTATGTGAACATTTATATATTATAAAATTCTGTTCATATTTAAGAAACTAACTATTCTTGTTGAGGATCTTTACGGTTTTTCTTTTCCCTCTTTCTAAATTATGAAAGTTTACTTCTTAATGTAAATGTATCGATTCTATCTAAATTTTTACGTAACTGCACTTTTTCAAGTTGGTGGTATTACTTAAGAAAACTCATTTATGTAGTTATTTTATAAGTTTTATAATAGTGTACTTTTTTTTAGATTTAAGAAACTAATTCTAATGCTTTTCTTATGTGAACATTTAAATATGATTAAACCCTGTAGAGAAATAAGGAGCCATTGGATGCTAACTTTTTACACCTATTTTCTATAATGTGTACATTTTTGAACTTTAAGACGTCAAGTTATCAGGCAAAAAGCAGTTGAAACTGCACTCACAATTTTATTTATTCTCAAAACATGTTTAAAATTTGTATTATTTTTTTTAGATTTAAGAAACCATTTAAGTAGTTTGTGAAAAAACCTTGCATATATAAGCAAGGTGAAATTAATGAAAGGATAATAAAATTATTTAAAAAAAAAAAAAAAAAAACCTAACCCAACCTAACCAGTTGTCACGTTCCGTGAGCTCCGTGAAAAATTTACAAATAGCGTTATTAGTGGTTTTTTATGCGTTTTTTTATATGTGTTATACATCGTTCGACTTGTGTTTTTATGCGCGTCTAACAGTGTTTTTAGTTTTTATGTACGTGTTTTGTTTTGTTAAAAAATAGTAAAAAAGTGTTTTTTCGCGTTAAAAAGTGCCGTTTTTTAGAACGCTGCCCTTATGGTAGCGTTTTTCATAAATATTTTTTGCTCATTTTGTGCACCGTTAAAAGATCTTTAAAAAAATTGTGGTAGATATATACTACCACCTACCGTTTTTGAGACAGACTGTTTTTTCACTTTGCCACGTGGTTGTGAAAAAATCCGTTTGTCATGCAACATAGTGTTGTGGTATATTAATCTGTGCGGATTGATAAGACAAATTCAAAAGGGTTTTTATAATTAAAAAAAAATGAAGTGAAGTGAAAATTTTGACAAAAAACTAAAAATCAACATTTTTTTGGTGAACGCTCTCCTAGTGGTAAAAGATAGAATTGCAATAAACACTATTCGACGCGGCTCGTCAAGAAAAACATTTAAGTCCGCGAAAGCATATTTTTATCTTTTGCAGTTCGGAAGTTATCGCGTTTTTTCGGTTTATACCTACGTCGGTTGAGTTAGAAACCACCTATGGGGTACCACAGGGTAGAAGGTTTGGGCGCGTTGTTTCTTGGGGCGTTCTCTCGACTGTGCAGTCGATTATTCGTGTGCTTGAGGAGCGTCCTTCACTTTTGTGCCCTTCCCTTCCCTTGCCCTCGGCTTTCGAACACTCTTCCGTCACGTAAGTGACACTCCGCAGACCTAAGGACCAGCTAGCTTTTTCCGGCTATGCATCGACGCCAACTAGAGGACTCACCCCCTCCTAGCGGGTGTTCGGTGTAATCAGTTTCGGGCGGAGGGTACGTGAGCGAGGGAGTTACCCTCCTTGAGAGGTCAAGCCACTTCGCTCCCGGGGTAGTGTCAGGTTTGTCCGGCTGCGGGCGGGGTTGCCGGGGACAGGTCGTTGGACCAGATCCGGTTATATTTCGTTCGTGGTTGTGAGGCTATATCCTCCTTGGGCTAGCCCGCTAGCTAAACCCTAGGGTTTAGTTTTTGCGGCTGCCCTTGGTTGGCGGGAAGGAATTTATTTTTCTTTCGGCCATTCTCAAGGTTTGGTAACGGGTTAGCGCGCAGGTGTCGAGTACCCACTCTAGTCCTGCAGCAACCAGCTCTCGCTTAGTTTAGATTTACCGGTCCTTGTCAAGGTCGCATTCCTGGTCGACCACCTCGGCTGCTTGACCTGTTTTTATTAACAGGATCAAATCAGCGCAGGTGGACAGTTTCCGTCGAGCGTGGTTTTACCTCACCCGGAATTTCATACCCTCGTATAGACACTCCACCTCCAGCTCCCAGCTGGAGAGGGACGCTGACGTCCTTCTAGGTCCGATTCCAACCGCAAATCAGCAGCTGAGAATGTCGACGCCGGAGAGAAAGGCCACGGCGACGCCTTCGCCTGCGAAGAACCCCTTCGAGACGTCAATTTAGACGCCTTGCTCTCTCTCGGCCATTATAAGATCAAAAAGCAGCCCGGAACTAAAGATCAAAAAAGAACAGCCAAAGAAAATCATTTCAACCATGAAAAAGAAGCCCGATCAACCGAAGAAGCCGCAGCCACCAAAAAAATCGACCCGCCAGATGCAAGCTAAGGCCAAGGAAGCAGTACCGAAGTCAGCCGGTACAAAGTAGCCGACTCTCTCCTGTTCTGGGACAACGTCCCAAACAACAGCGCCAACGACAAAGGTACCAGCCCTTTTGACTTTGAAAATTGCTTCTCAAAGGACCCTTTTGCCGATTTTCAGCCAGGAAGTAGTAAAAAGGGAAGAAGGTAAGTCAGAAGATATGCCCCTCGATTTCATGTCTTTGAAAATGATTTCCCTTTCAACCAAAAGCCTGCGCATGGTGGACCCTTTGAAAGGGAACATCACAAAGGAGACTCGCGAAGGCCTGATAAGTCTGTCCACTGACATCATCGATTTGGCTTCCGAGATGTCGAGAAAAACACAGCAGCAAGAGACGAGTTTGAAGGGAAAAAAATCTCTCTTACAGAAAACCGCCATCCCCAGTATTCAACCTCCAGCCGGTTCGATAAGCTACGCTTCCATGGCAGCATCAGGTTCCTCCCATGCTATTATCGTGAGCTCTTCGGATAAATCCAAGACGAGCTCAGATATCATGGCAACATTAAGGCAAGATGTCAGACCATCCGTCTTAAAAGTTGGAGTTAGCGCCATGATACCTGCAAAGGACAATAAGGTTATCATCAAGCTGCCAACATCCAATGACGCCGAAACAATTAGAGCTGCTCTCCCAAGGTTGACCAAGGAGAACTTGGTCACCAAAGAGGGGAAAAGATTAATTGCCAACCGTCCTACTGAAAGGCATCGAAAAGGAAACCCGCGATGAGGAAATGATCGAGTACATTCTCCAGCAGAATGACTCGATCTTCGAAGCCGCGGGGGAAAACAAAGACGCTATAAAGTTGCAAAGGTCGTTCCGCAACAAAAACAGCGAGCGTTTGAGAAATGCCATCTTTCTTGTAAGCAAGGAGGTGAGAGAAGCCATGATCAACCAAGGTCGAATCAGCATTGGATACCAGAGGGTACAGGTCAAAGACAGCTGCCCCTTAATGCAGTGCTATAAATGCATGGGCTTTGGTCATTCCGTGGCAAGATGCATGGAAAACAAAGACCGCTGCTTGCACTGTGCTGGAGACTATAAATCTATGACCTGCACTAAGAAGGACAAAGAAGCCGATCATCGATGCTGGAACTGCATCAAGATGGCCAAGGGTAAAACTGAGGCATCTAAGCACAGGGCTAACGATAGGGAATGTCCCTACCAAAAAAAAATGATGATGAGGACTATGGAGAGAGTTAATTATGGCTAACTCCATTCTGACTACCACAACCGGGATCCATTTACACATCAACGGCGTAACTAAAGTTATACAGTGGAACCTGGGCCGCTGTAAAGCGGCACAAGAAGAAGCACTGGCCAACAGACGGGGGCGGATATACTGCTGCTTCAGGAGCCTTACACAGGCAACACGGGCAAAATAAATGCATCGGGAGTTACCGTTTATCAATCGGTAACATCATCGGAGCATGTCTGTAAAGCAGCGGTTATAATCTGCAAACCCAAATTAAATGGAATTCTGTTGAGCAAATACAATGACTCAAATACAACGCTGGTTCAAATTACAACTGACGCCGGACCTATGGTAATCGGATCCATGTACGTGGAACCAACCTCGGATGTTACTCTCGCTCTGGATAAACTCAGACTCTTAGGAGATGTTCTCATTCTCATAGGAGGTGATCTTAACGCCAAAAATGTGTGGTGGGGAAGCGCGAAAACGGACAAAAGGGGCGAAATAGTTGCAGATTTTTTATCTGAACTAAATCTGCACACCTTAAATAAAGGTAATCGGCCCACTTTCGAGGCCTTTCGCGGTCACCTTCACCTCAAGAGCGTTATCGACATAACATTCTGCTCTTCAAGTCTGCTAGACAGAAAATCATTTTGTCGATGGAAATTTTAGACGAATCGTGCAAAGCAAGTATACCAATCAGGAAACCCTTTAAAAGGCAACCCTGTCCCTGGCGAAACGCTGAGCTCGATAAACTAAAATAAGAAGCTAGGAAATGTAAGCACAGGCTTCAGAACTCAGGTACTCTCCGTAGAGAGACTAAGACACTTCCTGAGTATCTCGAAGCCAAACAAGCCTACAAAATCACCATTGAGAAGGCGAAAACGGAATCCTGGAAAAATTACTGCGGCTCTCAGAACAGAGAAACTGCCTGGTCTGCAATTCGCAGAGTGCTGGTCAACCGGAAAAAGACCACTCCATTAGCGACGCTAAAGGATGGCAGCGAATACTTAGCTTCGGCTGAGGTAAGCGCTAGCCGTCTATTGGAGAGGTTTTTTCTGGACGACAATACACAGCAAGAGACTCGTGAGCAAATTGACATCAGGCGGATGGCGGAAATCACACCCTACACAGAAAGCGATCCAATATTTACGGTAGAGGAGATTGAGGATATAATATAAAATATTAATCCGGAAAAGGTGCCCGGTGAAGACCATTTCACCGCGGACATCTGCTTTCACTTTTTCAACGTAGACAGGTCGCTGGTACTGTTATTGTAACTGTAACTGTAACAATTTAATTTGTTTGAACCGCCAAACCAACAATAAGTTTATTTTGAATGTTTTATTATTTAAACTTTCTACTGAATATGCTGTATAATTTTATTTTTTTTATAAATCTTGGGTATAAGGAAATTCATATTAAGCCAAATATGTCAATATTATAAATGTTTGTAAAATGCAGATTTGCCGTTTATGTTTACAAAATAAATAAATAATAAATAAATCACTGTAGGCATTGCAGATAAAATACGTAACAGCTCTTAACCTTAATTACATAAGCTTCGAATGCATAGATCACAAAAGGTCTTCACAGGTCACAGTGGCGTCAGGAACTTACATAGCACTGATCTCCATCTCTAAAAATAAGAATAAGGAATCCAATCGCTTAACAAACTCTCTATTATATAAAAAAGGTAATAACAGTATTAGGTAGTAATTAATATAGTCACTTAATGCGTATTGAATATTGTTTTTTTTTGTTTTACAAACCAATTTTTCTTAACTTTGAGTTTGTTTTGTGTTAAAGGTGATTATTTGATTTCGTAGAACAATAAATACTAAAGGAAAATTTAATAAAAAAAACGGTCGTTTGTAAAGGAATATATTTTTTGTACATATTTATTTTAAAAAAATTATTTAGATAGGTACTTATAACTATAACTAAATTTATACTATTCGGTATAAGAATTTAACATTTTTTACAGTATCTGTTATGAAATGGTATTTTTTTAGTCGCTATGATAAAATTATTTCCACCCTTTTTAACAAATAGTATATATTTTTTTAGTTGAACCAAAATCTTAAATTATCTTTCCACATTTCTAATTTAATACCTACAACGTGATTCAAGTAACCAATTTTATCAATTCAACTTTATATAATTTTGTAATTCATCTGAGCAATTTTTGTTTACGTGCATGAATAAATATAATGTTTCAATGTTGAAAAATCACAACATAACTTGTTCATAAATAAATGTTTTGATATTGCTATATTTCGGTTACAGAAATAGGTACAATTTAATGAATAAATTATTTAGAAGTCTAAGTAAAGTCTTTATTTTCAGTCTATTTTTAAATTGCTGGGATAAAACAAAAAGCTTTTATTAAATATTTTTTTGCATATTCATTAAATTATTTTTGAACAAAAAATCGTTACTTAAATAACTAACTTAAACTCGTGCACGTTTGAAAATATAAATATATACACAACGCATGGCAAAAAATAAATAAAAGACAATTCATAAATAATTTAACCAAAAAAAATAATAAACTCAATTTGATTTTTGTTTCAAAATATGATAAAATGAAGTGCAATTTTAAGAAAAATATTAATAGCTGTTTTTGGTAAAAGTATACTCACAATAAATATTGGCACACCTAAATATGACTTTTAATATAAAAATATCATACGAAATATTATTTTCTGATTTAACTTAACTATATTTTTTTTAAACATTATATTTAAATATATGTTACCTTTATTGTTTGAATACTATTCTCAATAAATAATTTTGCCAAAACTATTTTGCTTCATTTGAAATAAATTATTGACGAAACATGATAAATGATGTTACTGTAGATATGGGGCAACAATTGTGAAAATATAAAAGGACATTTATTTTATTGATTACACTCTAGTAGAATTGATTCGTATTTTAGATTCAAGATTCTAAAGACAAACTGAGTAAAGAGAAGAAGGCGTTCATTTTCCACGTGCTATTCTACTCGGGCCATAAGTAAAACTGTAGAGTACTTATGTACACTCGCGTTTTCAGCATAAAAGGAAGCGTGAGAGGAACATATGACGAACCTCACGCAAGTTGTTGCAAGAAAATCGACGTTGGATTGTTGATAAGAATTAAGAGGTAAAATAAAAAATATGTTTTTTAGTTGCGCAACAGAATAGAAGATTGAAAAACACGATCGAACAGGTTAGTTCGGATTTGAAGTGCACCATTCGCAATATTGGATGCTGATCCATTCAGATAGGAGAGAAATTATTAATGTTCCTTATTATTGCGTGACTAGATTTGTCTTGAATTTATAAGACTAAACTTAATATGAGTCAAACCAATGTTTAAAGGAATAACCCGCTAAGCATCTATTTCGAGGCTAGTCAGCATGTGGAATAGAGGGGATATGGAAGGGAGTAATAAAAAATACACCACAACACAATAACTAATTGAGAAAAAAATCTTTCTTGAATTTTTTTTCTTGCAACTGGCGGGAATCAAACCCGTGACGCCAGTTTCACAATTGGCCGTCTTACCAGTAGGTAAGTAGTAAGTAAGCTTAAGGTAAGTAGCTTACTTACGCAGTAGCGCCACGGTGCCTGTTTAATAGGAGTTGAAACGTCATTCACATTTTTTCCGCAAAGCAAATGTTAGAGTTGTGACACATGTCATATTCGAGGTTTGCTTATACGTCACATTATTAGCGGCCATTTTTTGCTTTATACTTTTTGTCGGGCAGGTTTTGGGCATTAAAAACTCGAGGCACTGTGCGAGTCATGAAATAAGTAAATGTTATGAAAATTAAAAAAGTCAAAATAATTTAAGGAGACGGTTTCCGTGTTTCAGTTTCAGTGGACTTATCTTTCAAATAAAAACGTCTTAATAAAATCCGCGAGGGAGATCAATCGACTCGACTTTTTTTTAATAGTAAGTTCTGTTGACAAACATTTAACGGTGTGACCTTAGAAGAGAGAATATGCAGTACATGAGTTATGAGAAAGTTGAGAAGGACAAAGTTTGAGGTCAAACCAACGCTTCTTAATATAATATAACCAATTTTATTAGTGTATAAAAGTATATCAAAAGTGATTCAACAATTTTTGCTACTGTTCAACTACCAAGTAAAACCGGGAGTAAAATCCGAATAGGAATATGACAGACAAAAACAGGAGCAGAGAAAAGAAGTTTCCATGGTTGAAATTCACCGGATCTTCCAAACCGACGAGTAAGATAATGTAAAAACCGTTACAAAAAAGCGCAAAATTAGACAGTAACAAAAATACAATATAAATTTTTTAAAAACAATCATGAAAACTGATTGAACCCTTCTCTCTCGTTGTCCAGTAATAAAATATCAACTAGAGAAAACGGAAATAAATCATTATCTACACAAAAACTGTTTGCAACTGACACAATCCTTCACTGTCGATGCCAAGATACAATTTTCGTACAATATCATAGTTTTATATATTTTAATATCACGATACATTGTATAATGTTTTTCATAAATTTACTAAGTTTGAGCTTAAATGGATACCACTTTATTTTGATTCACTCATACAAGTTCGATAGATTATTTGCGTCGGGACATAGTTCGCAGTTTGGTGGGACTACTACACGTCACTTTCTTGCGCAGCTGGCAGCGGAGCTCGCGTCGTCACTACTTCCCTTCCTGCGCGCGCAACCTGTCAACACAAAACACATTATTAACTTATTTATGTTTTATAATTCATCGTGTTTGTGGGTAGGTTACAAAAAGTTTTTCAAATTCAAAAAATATTCTAAAACTTAATTGTAACCTGGGCCGAACCCTTCAGTCTTATTACGAGTATCAGCGCCTTACTAGGCTTAAGAGACTCGATGTAGCTTAGTGACATAATAATATCATAAATTTAATATACGCTTTAAAGGAAAGTGTCCCCAGGTGTGTTCCCTGTGGTACATCAGACGGAATAGAGATGAAATCAGATTTATATACTTCAACTTTAATTGAGTGGCGTCTATTATCTAAGTAAAAGATGAACACTCTGTATAAGTCACCGTTATTCACCTTATCAAATGCTTTGGAATAATCTGTGTAAGTGACGTCAACTTGCATTCTGTCGTCCATATTGAATGAAACGTATTTGGTAAAATTTACAATATTAGTTAATACAGAGCGCCTCTCCAGAAAACCATTGTGAAAATTCTGTGTATTTTGAATAATTTTTGAAAAGATTTTATCATATACCATGAGTTCATATAATTTCCAAAAAACTGAAAGACTCTTTATGCATTAGTTATTCTGAAAATTATTTTTAAATCTTTATTTGAAAATTGGTACTATTGTGGATTTCTTTATTTTTTTTGGGGATGGTGTTTTCGTAAATTGATCTATTGAAATTAATAGTCAAAGGTAGTGACAGTGACTGCGCGCATTGCAAAACAAAAAATGGAGCAATCTCACTATTTCCCCTTTCTATTGATCAGCATCAAGCACAACCTTTTTGATAATTTCCGATTTTGATACATTTCAACGATATGCCCAAACGCGAATTAAATGGCTTGAGCATGATTTGTGTTGCGCGAGCAGAGTTTGGTGTTCCCGGCTTATTACCACAACTATTCTGTCAAAACAAAGGCTTATTTAGGTCGTGTTAAAGACTGATAGTTAAAGACTATTTCGAGCCTTATTAGCTATGATAATAAAGAAATGATCTTTACTGACAAAATCATCAATTCCAATTAAAAAATTGAAAAAAAAAAAATCTGAAATTTTAAAACCAATCCGTAGACAGAGGACGACTTTCAAATTAAGTATTTATTTGTACACGTAGTTTTGACTCCATTTGACACCCTTTTTTTGTTATAAGAATAGCGCAATCCATAAAAATATTCGGCCCAGCCTAGATTGTATATCGCATAATATTCTTTTTGCTGTGTTTTATGACGTGACCGTTGCATCGAAAATTCTAAGTAATCGAGTGGGTTTTTTTATTTTATCCATCTCCTATAATCTTTGTGCTTATTTTTAAATTTTGATTAAGGCAGATGAGTACCAAATGGGATATTTTTTGACTGCTTAGGAATAAACCCTAATATAGTATGGTTGAGGATTACATAAAAAGTGTTCAGGGAATCATCAATAGAATCCGCATCGATTATATGTTAATAAGGTAAAATTGTAATAACTCGGAGGCATAATTGTAATCAAGTAGACGATTCGATAATGTTTTTTTTGACTTATTTGTTGTGTTTGCATTGATGAACAATATTTTAATTTCATAAAATGTGATAACTGTACCAATGTATTGTATATTGTTTGTAAACCATAGTTTACAAAATAAAATAAATATTTATATCCAAATAAATGAACGACATTGAGTAAAGTACCATCTCGCCACGTAATTTTTACAAGTAACGATAATGTATATTTTTACGTTTTCTTTTACAATTTTTTTTGTTATTTATTGAGTGTTTTACTACAATTAAAATTTTCTTCTTTCAACGTGTTGTTTTAATTTTTTAATCTTATTTTCTTAAATACACGTTTCATTAGCTTTTATGCTCGATTATTACTTTAATTAATTCATAATTTGTATTACATCGCATGCTGGGAATAATTTTCAAGTGTGAAAGGTCTAATATTAATATACTATACATATCTCGTATGCTATCTATGTATGCATGCCCAGTTTTTGTTGTTGTTCTCTAATAAAACAAATCTCACGTATCGCATGATCATAATAGGTATGTGCTGTCGTCGCTTTCGTCAACTATCTTGAGAAAGCTGTAATAGTCGTATGTTTGTACCGGTAGATTGTGGGCGAGCAGGGGCGGGACCCGCGAGTAAGGAGGAGGTCGAGGAAGTAAACTTTCCGCTCCGTCTGTCCTCTCGGAATGTTCTTCCATTATCACTTTATGCTCTCCACCTGAAATGTACAGAATTATATTGTTTCAAGGCCCCGCAAATGAAAATAATAATCAAATAAGATAAACGTGGAACATCTCATACCTTTGTTAAGTGGAACGACATCTGGATTCTTGTCGTCATGTAAAGATTGCTGCTGTAACTCTGAGCGTGTGGCTGTTTTGGGTTTGTTCGTACTAACTGAAATTATTATCCAAAATTATTATATTTATGATCATGATAAACCTTAACATATTATTGATCATATTTTTTTAATCGATAAATACATACTAATATGAGTTTGTCTAAATCATTGTCGACATGCACTGGATATAAACTTCTAGGAATATAATCGAAATTATCAGATATTCTGGTAATGTGTGGGAGTGGGTTATGAAAGGGAAGTGCTAAATTGCTGAACGTTACAAGATTGGTCAATTTTTAAATAAAAAATTGGCCTGTTTTGAAAATATATTTGATTATTTTATTTATTTATATTATTATTTTTTGATGATTAGGAGAGTATTATTTTTTGGTTCTTAAACTCAGAAAAATGACTGAAAAATTTAATTGAACAACTTAGGAGTGTACCAATTACAATGTTACATTTGCTCATCGAGGTAAGGTATATCAGAAGAACGTTACGCAGTTTTAATATTTGCATTTAAGAACACATGAAATGTTTAAATACGATATTTTTAGAGTTTGCCAATCATCTCATAAATTCAAATAACGACTTTAATAAGAATACAAAAATATAAAAAAACATTCAAATAATTATAAAGAACTTAAATTAAACAAAATGGGGGTGTTTCACATTCAAAAAACTTCAAAAAATAATATTCTCCTATATCTTTTTAATACAGAAAATCGTGCAAAGTTCAGCAATTTAGTCCCTCCTCTTAATTACCCCCTCCCACACATCGCTTATTATTATTAACGTAATTTAGTGCATGTTCGGACATGGTAGTGTTTGCCCGTTCATCCTCTTTAACTCTGCATATAATTTATGTATTTTTTCGTAAATACTATGTATACTACGGTGACGGTGAAGGTGAAAGTGTATTTTAGTATTTGCATGTTGGTGTAGTGAGTGTCCTGATAAAGAGACGGGTACGTCTCGAAACCGGAAGGCATAAAAAGTAGGAAAGTGGTTAAATACTTAAATTTACTAACATTTATTAAAATGTTTGACCACAAAGTTAAAGCTTTATACATTATTCTTTTTTTTTTAATAATACAAAAATATAGTATTTTCTGGCATTTTTTAGTAGCCAAAATTATTTAGTTCTCTCACCAGTTTTACTTTTTATACTTTTCTTTCACGAATGGAAATATTAAAATATGAATTTAAAAATGCAATTTCAAAGACATCGATACGTTTTACTTTTTTTTGTTGAAAAATATTATTTTTTTTCAACAAAAACAAGCTAAATTTTTTTTAAAGGTTTTTCAGCAGATCGAAAAGATATGGTAATTCAAAAAATGTAAAAAATACACCACAAGATCTAGATTAAATTATAAAAAAATTTTTTTTTGCAATTGAGGGAGAGTCAAATCCACGACAGTTTCCAAGCTGGTCGTCTAACCAACTGCACTGCAGTTTTTGTGAGTAAGTCAAGTTTCATTTTGATTTGCATTGGCAATAATGACACAACTTAATTAATTGACGAATTGTTTAGTAAAAATAAATATATTGGTAGTCTTCTAAGTAACATAACAGTAGTATTACTGAAAAATAATATTCTTGATGTTTGTGTTCTTCCTGTAATGCAAAATGGGTGTGAAACTTTCATATTCATGAAAAAAAATTACACAACGTATTAGTTACACAAAAGGCTATGGAAACAAGAAGGCTGAGTATTTATTTAATACAATAAAGAACCAGCACATGGATAAGAGCGAGATCAAAGGTAACCGAATGAGTCCAAACGGTTGCTGACCAGAAATAGAGCTCGACTGGTTCTATACCCAGAACCGCAGATTCTAAATGAACTAAATTAGTCCTGGAATTGAAAAAATGGAAAAATAGGCAGAAGAAATTAGTGACGGCAGGTCTCAGGCAAGGTGGTCTGATGATATAAGACTGGTGGTTGGATGCGTTTCGTTCAGGATGTTGAGATCTAAAGGAGAGGCCTATTTTCACCATTGGATACAAGAGCTGATAAAGATGATGTTATGTACCTTACTTTAACAATTTTTTTTATTGTTTTTTTTAAAATCAAACATATATACGTTTGGAAAAAAAAGGTAACTTCTTAATTAATTTAATGATGGTAATCACCCAAATGTTACGATTCATGGTGGGTTTATGAGCTACCTGCATCGCTTCAAGCTCTCTGAGATCGACAGCTGCCCATGCAACGAAGAAACTCTTCAAGATGTCCCTCACCTGTTGATGCATTGCCCCCTTTTCAGTTTTCAAAGACAACAGCTGGAGGCGCGATGCAGAAGCTTAGGTGAAGATCTATGCGAAATCCCATCAGTGATAGGTAATAAAAAAACTCACACGAGAGGTAGTATTATACATGGTCAATATAATGCAGGCAATTGGTAAAATTAATCAAAGTAGGGAAGAAAATGCCGAACACCTGTTGACTACTGCCAACAGATCGGCTTCTCCTGAAGAGTTTTGAGAGGTTTCCTCTCCACGTGAGCAAATGCTGAGAAGTTCCTGATTGGCCCACATTAGTATATCCCTCCTGATCCCAACAGTATAGATTAATATAAAGAAATTTGATTGCAGAAAAATCCACTTTTGAAATATAAACCTTGTATATTATAAGCAAGGTAAATAAAAAAGCAACTTCTATATAAAAAATAAAATAAAAAAATGATGGTCTTAAATAAAAATGTAGTACCATTATAGTTAGATCGATATCCAGAACGCTGACGAAGTTTAAGGATAGCCGCGGCACAGAGAATCAGCAGAAGGAGTGCCACCACCACTCCCCCGCAGACCCCGGCCACCCACGCTTTGTCCATTACGATAGCGTTCTCATCTGCAAATTTTATTTTCAATTTGTTGAATGTCATATAATGCATATTGGATTTAGTGTTCATAAATTGTGTCTCGTGTTTCATTATTTACACGGATGACCAGCTTGAAATGAAATATTCACCCGAAAGAAGTTATTAACTCTAAATATGTTTAAATTAAATTTAATTAATTAAATTAAATTAAATTTTTTTATTTAGAATACAAACAGTTGTTCAGGATTGTATATGATTATAAATAGAAACTGTAAAAAATAATAGGACCTGCCATTCAATAGTACGTATTCACTCAATTAAAATAAAATAAAGCGACGATAGTTTAAACCACATAAATAATAAATAAACTTTGTATTATCCAAAGCGTTAAGCTCTTTGAAATTAGTTAAAGAATTTAAATATGGATTTTTCAGTCAGTTATATCCTAAAACATAAACCAACATATTGGCATCATCAGACAAGAAATACAAAATTATTTAAATAAATTAATTTTATGAATAATTTCAGAATTCACTTTCTTTATTTTATGCAGTCAAAGGTCGAGATTTATTGTTTTTTTCATGTATAAATACTTAAAAGCTCAAAATGTTAATTTTTTGGGTAATACCGTATGCGTTGGATTTTGTTCCAACGTTTCGGCTACCATCGCAGGAACCATTTTCAAGGTAAACTGAGTATCACCCAAAAACTAAACATATTGATAACAGTGACCGTGAAAACTATTGCACATATTTTACTTAAAAGGCTCTTCAAAAACATTGTTTTTAAAATATTTAAAAAAACTATAGAAAACATAGTTTTGAAAAAAAAACTTTTTGTAAAAGCAACATCATTGCATACCAAATTATCGTACCTTTAATACGGTCGAAATAAGTTAGAAAAGGCCATTTTAATTCACCATTTCCAGAATAAGGAGCAAATATTTAGAAGTTTCTAGTAGCGCGATTCAGTATGCAATTGTTGATCTCATTTGATATTATTGACTACCTGTCCGTTTCTCGGCTAGTTCTAGAGTATAGGCATCTAGTGCCTGGGAGGGAGAACGGCCTCTGGAGTTGTGCGCGTACAAGAGGAGGCGAAGAGAACGGCCCGCTCGCAAGCCTCCGACGGAGAACGCCGCGTGCGCCGCGGACACGTTGGCCAGCAGACGGTCCTCCGCGCCCCGCTCCCACACTTCGAGCTGGAACCGCTGCGGCAGGCCACCGTCCCAGCCGTCCTCGCACGCCAGCTGCAGACCGGCGCTGGTGAGGTTGGCCAGCGCGCAGTCGGCCGGCGCATGCGGCCGCGCGGCCGGCAGCAGCGCCAGCGCGCACGGCTCCGCCTGGCGCCCCACGAGGTTGCTGGCCCAGCACAGCGCCGTACCGTAGTCCGCGTCCGACAGTGGGGCGAAGGCCAGCGTGGACCTCGCGGGCTCGCCGCTCCACGAGTAGCGCTCCGGGGGCACGGTCAGCAGCTGCGCCGAGTTGTTCAGGGCCCACGAGAAAGAGTCCGGTGCGGGCACCGCCTCCACCTCGCACACGAGCTGGACGCGCTCTTGCCTGCCCACTCCGTAGGTGCGCCGTAAATGGCTCGAACACACTGGCTTAACTGCAAATTTATTTTGATCGTGTCGTTTTATTTTATGTCTCACCGAGCTGCATAAGATATTTACATATGCATTAATATTTTTGTTTTTTGGATTACATAAATTGTTAGGAGATACGGTGATAGAGAATTTTGATGAATAGGCATTAAAATATTTATTTTTTTATGTCTTGCAGATGCCTCCTCGCTACTGAGCGACAAAGACAACTGCATGTCGTACCTTTAATGTTCAACTATAATAATAGACAAAATCGACGTTTCGGTGACCCGTTTTCCGCATCTAAAAACTGAACCTATTTTGTTATTTTTTAGACAGAATATCAGATTTTTATTTTTTTATTAGCACGTCTTGCATTTTTCAAAAACTGGTCTCATATTTGTATACCGTGCGCCCAAAGCCAGCGGAAAAAACTGGGCAATTTTTACGGGATTTAGGGTGGTTCTAGTTTCCATAATAAATAATTCTTCAATAAAGCAAAACTATTTATGGTAAATATTTATAGTGCCATAACCCAGGGTCAATATGCGTTTTTATGAAGAAAAGTCACACCGCGATTCCTCTCAAGATGAAACATTTTTGGTATACTTACGAAGTTTGCTTTATTATGCTTTAACGTAACCAATGAAACAAAGTTGGTTTTCTTTAATGGTGTAACTTTCCGCTGATAAATACGAACCTAGGTACTTGTGTATAATTGAATTCCAAATCTTAAATTAAAGTAGGTACCTTAGTATTTGTTTATGTTTGAATTCCAAAACATATTATAATTCATTTTCAAATATGAAATTCTGTTTGCAAATGTCATACTCTGCTCTTTTCTCCAACAAGGGTGCATTTTTTAAAAATGTATTGAATGTCAGTTAATATTATTTTAGAACTACCGAAAATCCGGTAAAAATTATAAGGAATTTAAGGAAATAATCTGATTGGGATCCATAAAACACCGAAATTAATTGTTAACATTCAAAAACAAACTTTTTTTATAAACAAAAAAATAACATCCTTTTATAATTTTTTTATTTATTTTTTTTTATTTCAAAATTAAAAATTAACAAAACATGATTGTATTCCCATGAGTTAGCAAACTCATTCTGGGATAGATACAATTAAAGATTATCGTATAAAAATAAAAATACATTTAGTTGAACATAATTAAAACAAAAATGGACCTTTCTCGGAGATCTTTTTAAAAACAAATTAAAATATATTATTTAATAATAACTTACATAGGTCATGGGTTATCGAGAAATAATTTAAGGAAATGATTTTTTAGTGTTATTTGATTTCCATTCGTATGTTTATGCATTCTTAGTGAATGCAGCCCTGGTAATCGATGAAAAAACATCTAAGCTTCTACCTGATAAATTGACGATATTAAAAGTTATAAATATACTCGTGGCAAAGATCTACATTTCGCTGAAAACTACACGTATATCTGTCCAACAGTTATTCAGCCTATCGAGGACAAACATACAAACATTGCCTTTTATATATATATTTAGATTTAAATGCTACGGTAAAAATTAGTTTATTGTAAAATAAATGATAAAACGTAAAAGATATAATATATTGTAATATAATGTTTAACCCTTTGAAACCTTAATTAATTCATGTGGATGCAAACATTATTCTTATTCTGTATGTATTAAAATATTATTTTTTTTATATATCTATTATATGTTACAAATTATTGAACGATATTTTTCTATGAACGTTGGCTCTCAACCTAATTATTTTTTCTCAAAATTCTTTTAAATATTTATTTCTTTATTTTAAATATTAAACTACAAAATGTAAGTAGTTTTGCGGACTTATTGCTGAAAACAATATCTTCTGGCAAATATAATTCACACGTTTTTAATGATTTAAGTGAAATTTTGGTTAAACGTATTTGAAATTTGTATTAATTATTATTAAAAAGAGTGATTGAATTTCTTTCCAAATCAAACAAACCAGCCAAAAATTATCTGTAAAATTCAAAAGAAAACAGCCTACCGCTGACTAACAACAAAAGCAGAAAAAACTAAGGCATACTGAAGAATACTATAAATTAATTTATGAATCGGGTTGTGGTCCTGTGGCTAATGTCTCGGACTCACGAACCAAAGGTCCGTGGTTCGAATCCCACTCTACCCCAACTCGATTCCCATTTTCTAATAGTGAATTATTTACAACTCGTTGAAAATGGCCCTCAAAATCAAATATATGGGTAAATCAAAAGAACGCAAAAATTTCTTTAAAAAAAAAAAAATAATAATAAACTCACCGCATTTCATTTCGGTAGGTATGGGAGTAAAAAATCTTAAATTTAGTGTATATTTGAATGAACAACCGGGTTGAAAGGGTCAATATAATATTACCTTTTAATATAATTTAAAGAGAAAGCACGATTACACGGTTTGCCCTTACAGCATTCCAAGATTCCTAAATCTGCTCGATCCTTCAGTGCCTGATGCCGTATGCCGTATGCCGTATTACACATATCGATGTAGGTAGGAATATAAGTAGAAGTATCTTACACATGACTTGCAGGTTGACGGAGGCGGAGCGCGCGTCCCCCTCCACGTTGGAGGCGCTGCACGAGTAGCCCCCCGCTGCCTCCCTCCCCACCCCTCGGAGCACCAGGTTCCCGCCGGACATTGTCACCCCGGCCTTGGGGTCTGCACTCAAAGGTCGTCCCTGATACCACATTTTATAAATTATGTAAACAAATACCGACTTTTTTGACCTATTTTTTATTTGTGTACCTAATTTTACAAAATCCCTTCATAAAAATGACCAAATGGCAGTTTAATAATTCAATTAATTACATTATCGACAATATTGCGAATGTTTATTACTATTTGTTTATTTATTTATTAGGGAAAAAACAACAGTTTTCAGCTTCCATACTACACACAGAAAATAAGAATATGTAGAAACTAAAATTGTGAAAACAGTCAATATTGATTTTCCACGGTGATGTTAATTGTTGATGAATTACATTATAATATTATGTCTCAAAATAAAATCAATTTCAAAATTGAGAGATGTAAGGAATTTAGAAGTTGCAAATAAAAAACTACGGAACTAGTTTTTTCATTATTGAAAGTTGACTACAACCTGTCGGTATGAGAAAACAGTTATTATTTTGGGAAGACCACAATCTATCAGATAAATTAAAATCACTTAAAATTTCCAAGTTTCCGATTGGTTTGTTTGGAATATTTCGGTTGATACTCGTAAATCTATTAAGAAGATCTTGGAAATTATCTAATTTCGGAATATATGTGAAAAAATATTAGATTTTTGTCGAATAGATATCGAAATACTTTCAGCTTCTGACTCACATTCACGCAAAATTGATGCATTAATATTACGCTTTGTAGCTAAAATCACTCCCTCTTAGCAGAGAAAATCTGTAGTTATTGTCGTTATTGGATCTTTATATGACCGAAAAACGTCATTTTCACAATTTGGAGCTATAAAAACCATCAGTTAGCCAACTTTCAATATTCGCAATGATATCATGGTCATTACAGATTAAATTTCCTAAAAAAGTCTTAGTCTCGGAACGAAGACTTGTAACATTTTGGTTGAAGACTAACATAGGCACGATGAAGAGAAAAATATAGCTGATCAAATTTATTACAAAAAGAAAGAAAAAGTATTAAGAAATAAATCAAATATTTGTCAGAGAAATATTTACAATCGATGTGTCTGAAAAGGTAAAACATCGTAATAAAAATGTGTAAATTAAAACATTTCATTTCGGATAGCTCAATCATAAATGTACGAGTACAAACAATTATATCATATCCCTTTCAGACCTGAAGTTGAAACTTGAATTTTGCTAATAAATTGCGTCTTTTATAAATATGATATTAAGACAATACTGAGATAAATTATTTTATTGAAAAACCCGGAAAATCCAGTTTCCGGGACAACCCACCCTCACGATCGTACTGCTTAGGACCATGTTCATACAAATAAAGTAATCTTACATATCTTAAAGTCTTCAAAATAATTAAAATAAAATCAAGTGTTTTGTGAAAAATATCCAACATTTTTTTTTACAAACATAGAAGAAAAAGTACAAATTTTTGTTTTTTGTGTGAAACATTTAAAAGCAGGGCTTATTATGTAAAAGGCAAGGGTATGTTTTGCACTACTAACATTTTATTTTTCTTTTATTTTTACAGTTTTTCAAACGAAAAATTCTTGAGGAAGTAATCATATTATTGTTTTTTTTTTTTTAAATAAACATTTGCGTTTTTATGATTTACCCAAATATTTAATTTTGAGTGCCATTTTTATCGAGTTGTAAAAAACTCACTATCAGTAAATGGGAATCAAGTTGGGGTAGAGTGGGATTTGAACCCCGGACCTGTCGTCAGTGAGTCCGAGATACTAGCCACAGAACACTAAACAATTTTATCGTCAAACACTGCCAAGTGATTACAGCCATCTGTAAGACAGTTGTATAAATTTTATAATTATAATTTTATAATAAATTTTTAAAAGAGTTCGTAAAAAAATAAATATTGGATGTAAAGAGTAGTGTGATTTGAGAAAACTAAAAATATAATTCAGAATGAGTTAAGTGCGACGACAACTTATTATATTTTCTTCACGTCTTCTTTCAATGCGATTGATTGTTTTTTCGGACGTAGATTCTGCAGTATTTTGTCCATGTGTAAGTATAGCCCTTTTCTGCCGGTGGTGACTTGCAGGATTCACGAGTATATAGATGTTTATTTTTGGGTATTAAATTGTCATTGACAAACAGTTTCCTCAGTGCTCCCGGCATGCCGATATCTGTTGTGGTCACGCCGCGAGTTTTCCTCAGACCAGAGATGATACATACTATTCTTAAGGAGTCTGGAGCATAATTTAGCCACAATATTTTTTGATCTACCGGCGATCGAAGTCATTGGCAGAACCCGCGTAATAAATTCGATATTGGTGGCATTTATGGTTACGTTAGCGCGTTTACCGATGTTTTTTAAAATACCCGTAAGTTTTTCACTTTTATTTATTTATTTTATTTAAAGCTTCAAGTTAACAAAATAAAAACTTTGGCGGACTTTTTGCCAAATATTATAACTGTCAATTATTTATTATAGGAGCAAAAATTCATTTACATTTTCTTGTATACCCACGAACAGGCTATGCCTTTGTGGAATTTTTTGTTTACTATTTTTACTATTAATATGTATTTCATTTCTATGTAATTATGCCTTTTTTTTTCAATACTCTGTTTTATCACTTATGTTTACTGTAAAAAAACAAAAAAATAAAAATGAAACTAAAATAAAAATAATAATAAAAAAAAGCAAACGTCAAACGAAAAGTCAGTAAAAATTTCGCACTAAAAAATCATAAATATACATCAAAAGATACATAAAAAAAAAAAAAATAACCCAGTTTAGTAAAGTAAAGTGGCCACTTAAACCAGCCAATGACAGGTCAGAAGCCCTGTAAATGCCTAGACTTCCATATTCCCTTCTCAAAAATGTTTTACCTCTCTGTTGAAATAAATTTAAATAAAAATAACCTAATTAATTAAAACAAATAGATTTTTTTCAATCGGGAGCGAGAGAGGGGGGGGAATCGGGGCTTACACATTTTCCTAAGTACATAATGCTATACATATTAAACGACGAGGAATGTGGAATCAGATAATGAGTTTGGAAGGAGAGGAACCAAGAAAAGAAAAAGGGATTAAAATATTAAAAAAAAAAAAAGGTAATTGTGGGTTCAGTCAGTCAGGTGATTTCTATATTTTGTAGTCTTAATTTCTGGTTTTGGTTGTATAGAAGCATACGCATTTTGTGCACGTTCAAATGTAGACATAAAACTATAATTTAAAATTAGTGTTAATCTCCGCATTGTCTTCTTGATTTTCTTATTCCAAAGATGTATCAGATATTTCCTTAATTATTTCCTGATCGTTTAAAATTTAGGACCCAGGATTGTTGGCTTCACAATTTAATCACTCGACGACATCTTCTTTATTGCATTCGCTGCATATTAAAATTCGTACTATCAAATTTGTGTGTCTTCTTTATTGATCGAATCAGCGTGATCTGCAAGTAATGATATTTTCAAAAGTTTATTCCATGATTTGGTCCATTTTGACACATTCACAGAATCTAAATTCTCTGCTGCCGCATGCCATATAGCAACAGTCTTTTTAATATATATTCTTGTGGAAACTGATAATTGATTATTCATTGTTTTTTTTATTCGCCAACAATAATCTTCGAAGGATCTGTTTTTGATACAAGCGCTTTAACGTTTCTATTGTACCCTGTGATCGGTTATATTAAAGACGTGACATTTAATGGAAGAAATCTTAACACAAGCATTTCATCAATCCTTTCCATCCATCAAAGCATTATATTGACATAAGTGACGGTGCATTGTCAATTAACTATTAAAAAACTGTGGTAAATAATCCCTTTGCGCGCGGTGATGTAACATCGTGTTACCACTAGTAAAAGACAGAATATTCTAAAGTTAAGACGTTTGAAAAAAAAATATGGAGAAATTCTGTTTAATAATACCTTCTCCATAATTTATGCGAATAAACATATAATTTAGCCTTGTTATATCAAATTTAAATTAAAAATCACAAAAACACCGCTCATGTTACATGCGTGCGTCCCTCATTACTGTCATCAACCGACTGAAGACTGAATCTGTTTTAGACAACACCCGCCGCAGAACAGCGTCTCTGTCTTCCTTGTTATGACTTCTATCTTCGTGCTCTCTCTTGTATTAGGTATCTGTATAGATGTGTTGCTGAATTAGCGAACATTCATTCTTCGCGTAGCAAGGATAAATATTTTTTGTATTAACATTTAGCATAGTTATACAAATTTTACTTTCCAAATCGGGTGTGAAAATGTCCATTTGAAGATTACAAAAAACACAAACTCATAATTTTTTTAAATAAGAGAGATATATCAAGTCTTGTGTCCTATGTTGACTAGTGTGACATCACAGCCTCATAAGAGTTAATAACAATACTTTTCCCTTCTTATCTATGGAACATAGTTTTTTCTTTCTTTTTTGGAATCAACTGTTTTTCATAACATCGTTTTAAGAGTTCACTACTTATCCATGACTTATGCCGATGATCATTTTCTTAAAAACATGTAGGCTCTCAGAGTAATAATTCAGTAGCTCTATTGCATAGAACAAAAGCGTTCCGAATTTCGGTAGAATAGTTTTTTTCCGTATGGGCGGCTCTAGCCAGTGGATGTTATTACTCTAAGTGTAGACTTCTTCGATTTTATGAGAAACAGTGGAAGTCTGTGTCTGCCAGTTGAATCCAGTCTGGATAATCGGAAATGCGAATAATCGAGGGTATACTTTACAAGTAGATATCTATGTATGTTAGTGATCTTTTTGGCAAATAGTAACCTTTTTATTAATATGTTATAAATAATCTCCACGAACGATTCACAAAAAGCGGCTTGGTGGGATATAAAATTCAATTTTACGACTGTCACTTTGTATCTTGATTTTTAATAATAAATTAATTTATCAAAAAATAATATTTAAAAAATTTAAATGTAGGTATTATTAAGAGAAGGTATTTAAAAAACTCATTTTTATATAGTAAAATTGCGATTATCAATCAACGAACTTGGTATTTGAATTTATTTTGTAAATAAAAACGTTCATCATCATTTCCTTACAGCGCGCAGCGTCCAGTAATGCATAGCGCATTGCATCGCATCGAGAGAATTCTCGTGACGTGGAAGAAAGGGTGATCAGTATGACGTTTGAACCATCTTTAGAACAAACATTTCACGTTCACCCTATCAGGAACATCCCTAAGTGCGGTAGGCGAATGGGGCAAATGGGGCAACATATGTAAACTAAGAAGCTGACTTACCCCCATTCGTTTTTGCATTAATTAGGATTTTTACCAAAATGTAGCCAGTGAGTCAAAAACATTTATCGAGGGTTCTGGTTCTATTGCACTCTCAATTCACACAGATCTGTATTCCTTATCTGCCCGGACGCGGATGTAAAAATATTACAGGTGTTTAAATAAACAAGATTGTCATATTATCATAATGACATTTTAACAAAAAAGTTAAAAGTCAATAAAATATTTTATTAATAATATAGTTTTACACTCGTGTAAAAGGTATTATTCTGGACCTTTATGGAAAAAAGTCCGTGCATTTTACTAAATAAATATCAATCATAATATTGTCATTATATTTTATTTACCGGTTATCAATAATTATTACATATTTTAATTTTAACTTCGCTTTTGAAAGTAAACGGCTTTCGTAAGAAAACGTAATAATGCGGAGCAGAAACGTTCACTCGGATTACATCATTACCTAATATAAATATTATATTCTCTTTACTTACGTTATGTTCCCAGATCAGTTTGTAGGGCGGCGGGTTGGCGAGTACGTGGCACTCGAAGTACACATCGTCACCTTCCTCTATATCGTGAGGATTCAAGGTCGCTCCCAATGACAGGTTCACGGATGGAGGAACTGGAAAAGTTTTTAATTTAATATATATTGACCTACTTATCGGGTGACTTTTGTACTACCTCACGCTCGGGATTTATACATGTTTTTGCTTAAATTGTACCTTTTCGCTTTCTAACCTGGCTGGTTAACAAAAATATACATAAAACGCGTGTCTCCGTAAGTGTCTCCTGTAAGTGATTATTATCACTTATTACCTGTGCAAACATATATACATTAGAGCTGCCGACTCGCATTAGATGGAGTATTTATTAGAACAATACAAAACAGGGGGATGGTACATTAATATATGTTAATCAAATAATTGATGCAAAAAAAAATTTTAAAGTAAGCATTTGTAACTGAAGACATACAATCCGTAATAAAGGAGATATTATTATACTAAAGAAAAAAGGTGCTTACAGAGAACATTGAGGATGAGAAATGACTCTAGCGGACTATTTAGGAGAGGGTGGTCAGCGCGGCAGGTGAGCTTCTGTCCGTGGAGCGAGCTGTTGGCCGTCAAAAGTACCCTGAGAAGGCTGCTGCCCGCACTGCTGGTCACTTCAGAACTTTCGTTCTCTTGTACTTTGTCTTCCACTACATCCTGGGCATAAATAAAACATTTGAATATTAAAAATTGTTCAGCGCGTACTTATATTTTTGGTGGAAAATCATCAGCGCTAAATATTTTTTAGAAAGATATTCAGCTATAGCGGGTTCATTGGAACAAATAAATATAAATAAATGAAAATGACCAACCTTCTGCTCTCCGTGCAACTTCTGTCCCCTGAGCCACAGAGACAAGGAAGGAGGCGGCCTGCCCCCGCCCGCGCTGCACGCCACTTCCTGCTCGCGACCGGCGCTCAGCGCCTCCCCGTCGGTCACCCACACCTCCGTCTGCACCGGAGCCACTAGCAAATAACAAAACATTCAGATATTTCACCTCGCGAGATACTTAAAAAAATAGTTAAACTAAAACGACCACATCGCGCACGGAGAGTTTCGGGTTCGATTGCCAGTGACGTCTATTTTTTTTTCAATCTCCGGTGTTTTGCGCTGTCATCGATCACTATTATCGGACTTCCTCGCTTATCGCGGCATAAAATAATGTATTTTTTTAAACAATATTTATTTAACTCACAATGCATGTCGACGAGGACAGTGGTCGTTGCCGGTGGCAATAACGGGGAGTTAGAGGCGTGGCACGAGAGAGGAGCGAGCAGGTCCGCGCGGGTCAGGGGCGGCAGCGCGAGCGGAGCGCGCGCGCCCCCGGCGCCACCCGCCGCCAGCAGCCTCGCGCCGCGGTACCAGCGCACCGTGGCCGGCGGGAACCCTGGCGACAAGCGAGAGCAACTATAAGTGTGAGTGCCTTCCCGTTGGCTGTTCTGTTGTGCCGCGCGGTGCGGTGACGGGGTGCGGACGAGTTACCTCCTGACGACGCGCAGACTAGAGACGGCGTGTCGCCTTCTTTATATGGTCCCGCGCGTCCGTTGATCGGTGTTCCTCCTTCGTTTGTAATTGTTGGTGTTCCGACGGCTTCTAAAACAGAAATAATTCACGATGATTTCTGTATTCCAATTTTTGATTATTTCAATTTGGTAGATAAATCTCAGATGGTGAATATTCTCTTTTTTCGGAGTGTCGAATATTTTTTGATAATTGTAAAATTGTATGTAAATTGATGAAAAAAACTCCAAAATATTTTTAGGTGTTTTTTGAATAAGATCATTTGACAGAATATCATATATTTACAGGTTTAAGTCCTTCTTCAGAACTAAAAAAAATCTACAAATTATAGATTGGAGAACCAAAGATCTAATACCGAAGCCCGAAGTCCGATCAATATTGGCTCAAAGAGCTAACCTAAAGAAATTCGAAAGACCAACCGTAGTAATCGGCCAGAAGCATAATATTGACTATAGTCTCTAGTTTTTAGTCTAAAGTCTCATATTTTTTTTTAAATGAAAAATTTTGTTCCAAAAACGGAAAAAAAATCTAATGTATGAAGCGTATGTAAAAACTAAAATATGTTAAATGCAACTACTATGGGGAACAGGATATAAAAATGACATAAACAGACTGCAAAGACAACAAAATAAAATATTAAAGTTTATGTATGACCTTCCCTATCTAACAGCAACTAGAGAACTTTTTGAACAAACTAAGCAATTAAATATATCTGAACTCTTTCAACTAGAATCATAAAAATGTATCCATAAATTAGCCACTAATGTAATTGTAGACGAAGAACTAAAATTTGAAAAAAAATATAGTGAACATGGACAAAATACGAGTATATCAGAAAAATATCATAAACAACTTTCTAAAACAAGACAAGGACAGTCGAGACTAATAAACCAGGGACTGAAATTATACAATAAACTACCAGACAAAACTAAACAATAGACTCAGACAAACTTTTCAAAAGATGTAAAAAATATTATTTTGAACAACAGAGTATGTAGATTAACAATTCACTGGTTATTTCATGCTTATTTTTTTTAAACAGTTAACACTGATATGTGCGCGTGCGCAGTAATTTTTATAACAACACAACCAAACGTCAAAGTCAAATCGAGACTACTGTCAGTGTAATCGAAAACATGGAGAAACCCGTTAAAAAAGAAATAAAAATTAGGAAGAAGAGAAGTTAAAAACTAATTCTATAATTTATTCGTGTGTATTAAAGAAAGTTGGAAAAGGGGAAGCGGTTCGATGGAACACGGTGACGCCCTAGTTCTCTGGCCTGGGGTCCCAGATACAAACAGAGCCTGCCAGGGTGTTGCCGCGTTTCTGTCTCCCTGAATGATTGAGTGTATGAAAGAGTATGTCTTTCTAGACTTATGTTTGTCAGATTCAATATTGGATTGAAAGAAATTATTTTTAAAATAAGGTATGCGCCTGTTAATTCTGACTGTGAATCTGAGTAAGATACGTTTTGGACAAGTGTGATGAATGTAATGAATGGAAAAAAAGATAGTGAGAGAGTAATACTTGCGGGAGATTTAAATGGGTGGGTGGGAACTCGGAGAGACGGGATGGAGTTGGCCTTAGGTATGTTTGGGGATGGAAAGCAGAATGATAATGGAAGAAAACTGCTAGAAGTATGTCTGGAATGGAACCTTTTGTGTCAAATACGTTCTTTGATCATAAGGAAATCCATCAGTATACGTGGAAAAGAGGCAACAAAAGGTCTATTATCGATTATGTAGTCATCGACTCTAGATTTAAACCTGTAATAGTTGAAACGCGTGTATATAGAGGAGCCGAAATGGAAACCAATCACTTCTTGGTAGTATCAAAAGTAATATTGTTCCAAGGATGGCGGTCCAAAACCAGTAAGGTACAGGCGCTTTCTAGAGTTAAAGTTGAAAAACTTCAAAATGAAGACAGGAGAGATAAATTTGAAAGCGCGGTTAGTCGTAGACTGATAGGGGAGTGTGGAGAAAGTATGAACATTGATGATTTGTGAGATTATTTGAAAAAAAAATGTGTGAATCAGCAACGAAAGTATGCGGTGTGGAAAAACAAAGAAGAAAAAAGGTGATGCATGGTGGGATGATGAAATAAAAAAAACTCGTTCAAGAAAAAAAAGAAAGCATGGTTAAACTTGTTAACAGTCAGTCAAACGAATATCAGTAAGTATGCCGCATTAAAAAGTGTATATATTGAATGTTAGAAGAGAGTAAACAAGGTGTGTGTGAAAGAAAAAAAATACAGAAAGAAAATAAGGGAATAAAAATGACAAAAAAATTCCAAGAAAATATTAAAATATTCTGGAAAGCAGTTAAAAATTCCTAAGAAAGTAAGGATAGCGGATGTATGACAGCAGTAATAGGAAACGATGGAAAAATTGTGACAAATGATAGTGGAATTAATACGAGATGGAAGAAATATTTTGAAGAGGTGTACAAAACGCACACATGAAATATAGCCAGCGTATCACCTTCTCAAGTAAACATAAATGCGGATGACGATGCAAAAGAGATAAGTATGGAAGAAATTAAAAATGCTGCTAAGTATATGAAGAATGGGAAAGCGCAAGGTTATAATAACATTGGCACAGAGTTTATAAAGGCGGGTGGAGAAATAATTTTTGTATGGCTACATAAGCTCTTTAACCTATGTTTAGAGGAAGAATACACTCCCTTTGATTGGAAGAGAGCTGTTGTTGTGCCTCTATACAAGGGATAAGGCTATAGGGTGGACTACAGAAACTATAGAGCTATCAGCCTTTTGAGCGCTGTTAGAAAGATTTATGGCAGAATACTGATTGAGAGAGTAAGAAAAGTGACTAAAAATAGAGTTTGGGATATATAAAATGGATCTAGAAATGGAAAAGGATGTATGGATCAAATATTTACTCTGAAAAATTTGACAGAAAAGTTTCTGGCTAAACACCAAAAACTTTTCTACGCATTTGTCGATCTGCAAAAGGCATTTGGTAGAATTGACAGAGATAAATTGTGGAAGGTTTTATTGGAATATGGAGTGAATGGTAACTTGACAAGGGCTATTGCGTCACTGTATAAGGACAGCACAGCATGTGTGAAGGTGAATGGGTCATTCACATCGTGGTTTAATATTCCAAAAGGAGTAAAACAAGGACGTGTAATGTCACCATGGTTGTTCAATATATACATCGATAACTGTATGAAATAACTGAAAAATTTTAAAATGGGAGCAAAAATGAGTGGTATAACTGTTAACTGTCTTCTGTATGCGGATGATGCCGTGCAGAAGCAAGAATGCTAGCTGCAAAGAAGACCTGCAATTCTTGGTAACAAAAATCTACGATGCATGCAAGAAAAGCGATTTGCTTATGAATGTTGATAAATCAAAAGTGATGATTTTTGAAAGAAACAAAAATAAAACTAAATGTGAGATCAGCGTGAACGGAGATATTTTGAATCAGGTAGAAGAATTTGTGTACCTGGGAAGTATGTTTACTAGGGACGGAAAGGCCGAGAAAGATATTGAAAGGAGGGTGAGTGTCGGGAACAGGGTGAACGGTGCACTGAAATCTATTTTGGGAAACAAATGTTTTAAGTTTGTAAGGCTGAGACATGCATTATCGACAGAATCAAGAAAGGGGTGCTGCGTTGGTTTGGATATGTAGAGCGAATGGACAGCAAAAAAACGGCTAAAACTACGATGCGAATGTTGATGGATACAGAAAGCGAGGAAGACCGAGAAAGACATGGCACGATCAAGTCCATCAAATACTTAAAGATGGACATGTCAAAAGTAGGAATAATCGGCGTGCGTGCATGAGAAGATGTATGAATGTAGAGGAAGCAAGGTGTGTAGGCCAAGATAGAGTGTTATGGCGTTCTATTATCTCTGCCCACCCCTACGGGGAAACGGCGTGGTGGTTTGTTTGTTTGTTTGTTTTTTTGTTTGCGTTTTTTTATCACAATTAATTAAAACACATACAAACATATAACATTTTAAATAGTATTTAGACAAATAATTAAAAATCACTCGAATCGCATTGAGAAGGTCGCAAGACTTTGAAATTGTTTAAAATTGAAAAAAAACTGATGAAACGGTTCATTTCAATTCAGCTTCAAACAGATTGCGTGCTTATTCCATTGCTATACCGCATAATGTGCAGATAAAAGTTTCTATGGTAGCTATCCCAGATTTATACTGAGTTTAACTCCATGCGAGGTTTATAAGTAATACTTTTTGCCATACCATCAATATTTTACTACTATTCTCAAGCTTAACTTCATACCCGATTTATAAGTAAGTTCCTATGGCTCTTAGAATTTACAATAAGGTTGAAAATATTTCATTCGCCCAACCCGATGTAACTAATATGCAAAAAATAAAATAACCCAGTGGTTTATTAAATTACGAAGAAAAAAAATTTAAAGCTTATTAAACTACATTGCAAGGTAAGTAATATAGATATTATTACTATCCACGACAGTTGAAACACTTGACAATACAAATACAAAAAGGATATAATTTAACTGACAACAACAACTTTAACTAACAATTTTAATTAACTGGCCAAAAGGTTGATGACGTCACGCGTGACTTATGGATCATACGTTCCCTCAAATCCTATACTGAGATCGTCCGACGCGGGCGGCTTGTGGCTTTTTATTTGTTTTTTAAAGTGAAATTTCATATTTTCCTTAGCTTTTCTTTGTTTTCATTTATAAACATCCATAGCATTATAATTGACATTGGTTTTTTGGAGACTAGAGTTACGTTGAATTTTGTGCCCTGATTGGAGGGTCAATCTTTTTGTACCAGATTGGTTCGCGTAGGGATAGTCGCAAATTTTATATTGGTTTGAATATTAAACAACTAATACACGAAATATGAAATAGGTTTTCAACCCGTTACAACGACGAGATACTCTATTAAAAGCTTTGCTTAAGTCCGTATAAACAGTATCAACGTGTTGTCTTTTATAAAAAACTCTTAAAATTTTCTATTTTTTTGTCATTGTTGAATTTGTTAAAGTTGAACTTGCTTGAATTAATTCAGTGTTGATCAGAAGATCACTTTTTTACTTCAGCAACGAATTAGGATAAAAATTAAGATTTAAACCATTTAAGAATAGTTGACTCTATATATCTCTCACTCTCTCTGATGGCGCTGCATCCCATATCGAGCCTTGGCTTCTAGCAACTTTCACTTTCAACTCTGTTTGTCCTCAGCCGCAGTCTTCCAATTGGAGAAACTGCGCTGCATCTTTTCTCGCTTCATCCACCCATCTCAGCCTGGGTCTTCTCCTTAATCGTTTTCCACCCGGGTGTCCGCTCATTAATCTTTTAGGGACACGTAAATCAGACATTTGCTATTCATGTCCGGCCCATTTTGATCTAAGCAACTTTATAAGTGTCGAGACGCTCGGGGCCTGGTATAATTATATTGTACTGTTATTTGTTATACCGAATGCGCCACTGATTATTCTCTCTCAGTGGTTCACAGATTCTTCGGAGTATTTTTCGTTCAAAAATGTCCAGAATTTCAGTCATCTTTACTGTTAGTTATTGCACCTCATACGCATATGCCAATATTTTTTTATAAACGTTTTAAAAAAAAATTAATAACCAATTTTTTTCGGCAAATACTATGCCATCTTTCACGTTTTTCTTAAAATATACCATGATTTACACACCCACTCTACCCTCATTGTGAAAATAATAATTATTTATTCTATAATTTTTTTGCGTGAATAAATACACATATATTAAATACCAGGGAATCTACATATAGAAAAAGAATACGGAGCGCCCTCTAGAAAGGATATTCTTCATCTAACATGGCTCAGCTTGTTCTAAGATGGAGATTTTTTTATGTTTTAAAGTATATTTTTTTCTAAACTAATATAACAATATTTTTTTAGTTAAAACTATCACGTTAGTTTGTAATTTACCTTGAAGAAGGCATAGTATTTTCCGAAACTAGTTGGTTATCAAATTATAAAAAATAAAATGAAACTAACAAAAAAAAAATGAGTTTGTACGTTTATAAGGGTGAAATTGATGTACTTACTTGTAAAATTTTCTTCCCCGTTCGCTTTACGTAGATCCAATTCCTCACAAAGATCTTACATTTATTTCTGCCGCGATAAAGTTAAATCAGCGTACGCTCTTGAGTTATTTTTTATTAGCCGACCCTTATTAATTATTAGGTTAAAACTTTAAAGCTCAATTTTTATCGGTCTGGCTACCTCTCTCTAGGTTTACCAAGTCTGCACACTTTATGAAATCATTTTGCATGGAAATTTCAAGTTCAGAAGGAATGATTTTGACAGAAGTTTTGTCTTCAGAAAGCCGGGTAGATTGTACTGCTGTACTGTTCTCCATAACCTTACGCTGTATAACGTTTTTTCTTTCTTCGATCTCTAATAATGCTTTAAGTAAGTCATTTAAGATTTAATTTTTGTATAGAAAAAAGGAAATATTTGCGTTCTTATTATTTCTTATATTTCGATTTTGGGTCCATTTTCAACGAGTTGTAAATAAATCACTATTAGAAAATGAAAATAAAGTTGGGGTAGAGTGGGGTTCGAACCTCGGACCTCTGATCCATGAGTCCGCAACGCTAGCCACAGGACCACAACCCGATTTGCTTTAAGTAAGTCATTTAAGTTTGAATGTGGTTGAGGGCATAAACGTTGATTATTTATAATTCGTTCGTAGGTTTTTATCTCACCCTCCAAACTTTCCATTTTCACTGCCATTTGGCTAATTGTACGCATGATTTGCTAAAACTTCGGTGTCAATTTAGCAATATGGTATTTTTGAGATGCATTATTTTGACAATTTATAAAAATGTTTAACTGCATAATGAATTATTTTGCCTCAGAAATGTACCGCATAAAGTATACACTGAATTCGTCACTCGACGTATGGAGTATTTACATGGGTATATGGTGGAGTGGTCAATACTTAGCATGTGCGCCACACGCGTATGTTATGCACACGGTGCAGTGTAATTCCGCCGTAATATGAAACAAAATAATATTGTATTTTTAAAATGGCACTTCATAAGTTAAAGATAATAAAAATAAAATATATAATTCACTGGGATAGTAATTTGCCTTGTATAAGCAAATAATGTTTGTATTGGAAGAAATCAAAACGACTTTTTGCATTATTCGTGTGAAACAAAAGGGCCTCTAAAATAATAATTAAATTGTTTCATTGACCTCGCAATATACTGGTTATTGCGTTTACCTTACATTAAATAATAAAATATATGAACATTTATATTGTAACGTTGTCAAAAACAAGTCCAAGGTACCCCGTTTTGAAAGCATTTTAGTACTGGATTATAATTCTAAGTTGCCTGATTTAGCGCCATCTGACGCCATCTGCCGCGGTAGTAACTCATCCATACGAAATCCGTGCATTAGAAGTAGATTCTTTTTTATTTGAAAACTCGAGACAAACAGTCCAACTGTCGCGCAAGGACTCAAAGAGAGGTGACCGCACATTTCAAAAATGTAGCCCTTCAAGAAAGGGAACGTTTAGCGTAACGTAAGCTGATTTGTTTTAAATTTATTACCGAAATTCTCGTAGATAGAGATATCATATTCTAATGAGATTGTATTTTATAGAGGTTCCATTTTTCTCTACCTTTATTTTTTTACCTTTTTCTATCTTTTTCCATTTTTTCACCTTATTCTACTTTATTTACTCCACCTTTTATCTACTGTGTCTGATGATAAAGATTTTACAATGTAGTATATTTACTCTATGATTCAAATGGATCACTAATTATCACGAAATTTATTCGTAAATACCTGGAAAAGTCGGTGTGGGATTTTAAAGTTTTCTTTAAGATCATGAGACACAAATTTACAAATGCAAGGAAACAGATGATCATTTACTGAATTAAAATGTCGACAAATAATCTTCTGGGAAATCATCAACTGAACCAACCACGAGTAAAAATACATCAACCGAAGACATCGCATATCGAGTCCCACCTGCGGATTTTATTTTGTAAAATCAACATTATTTCATATCATCTCGAGAAGAAAACAATCAAGAATCTATTTCACTTGTCATTATTATTGTTACGAATATTTATTTCTTAGATAAATTTATTATCAACCACTTACTCATATTAGCTAGGCAGAATTCTGATTTTTTATACTAACTAATCTTGGTACATTTGTAGAGAATTGCTTCTTTTATTAAAATTTTGTATTTCACTAACGAGTTGTTTATTTTATAAAATCCAGATCTTTAAGTCATATTTGTTCCATTTTACAGTAAGGTATTTTATATATAACGTTTTTGATTCCGTTCATAAAATTAAATTTATACAACATAATCTTATTCTTTTGGAGAATTCTTATGTTCTTGCCGATTGAGCGAAACTGGTGAATGGTAAGTTGTTTGTAGGTACTTTATTTGGTTATCTGCATTATTTTTCTTAATCTTAAAAATTTGCTTTTTGATTTTTGATAACCTACCTCTAAGTCGCCCACCTGGGACCAAATAATTTATTTCAACTTACACTGACTGTTACAATATATATTACAATAAATATCAATACACCGTGTGTGATTTCATCCTGCCGTATAGATTTTTATGATGATATTTTTTTCAAAATTCTTTCCTCCTCAAAACTTCGCAGAGGTATGCCAAAAACGAAGTTATAATGGGCAATTACGAGTATCATGATTTTTTTTATGAACCAATAAATTAATTTGAAAAATCACAAGAGTGTCGGTACTATTCTTATTGAAAGTAATTGAATTGAAGTAGTTTAGGTTCTTCTACAAGCATTTTGTCACAATTATCTAATTTACTAGATGAATCACTTTACCGTTACCGTTCGAGGACAAAGCCTCACATTTATTTCGCTCATTTTTGAAAGAAAATATTTTAGGAGAAAATATTAATAAATTTATTTAGACTCGTTCATATGTGTCATAATATTTTTTTATTTATATTCTTAAATCCTGTATGATAAGAGTAAGTCCCCGCGCCCCTTTATTTTCGCCAATCGGCTAAGAGTGTAAATTTGATGAAAATATAAAACTTTTTTGAAAAGAGGTAAAAAAGACAAAAAACTAGGAATTGGAAATATAAAAGCAATTAAATAAAAAAATGGTAGTAGTAGTAGTAGTGGCTTAGTAAATATTTTTTTCAGTATACTGGCTTAAATGCTTTAAGGATGTTAAACTTAATATTATCCATTGTCTATACAAAACATATTTTGTTATGGTTGGAAGCAGCCCGAATCTTCATAAGAGCTTTTTCTTTTTTGATTTTTTTCGAGCAAAATATTATTCAAAACTTTTTTTCTCCTAAAACTCCAAGACAGAGTTTGTAAAAATGATAAACGTACCATGTTTAACAAAGTACAAGTTTATCAAGCCTGTGTACTAGGGTGGTTCGATTTCTAATTTTTTGGAAATTGAAAACGGCCCTATGCGAAAAAGATGTTCTATAGCCTACAGATTACGGGAAAAATAAACAAAAAAAAATATTTTTACGATAACATTTGCCACGAAACTATTGAAGTTTAGGTATTTTAATATTTTCTTGGTAGTGTAAAAAAAAATTTTTTTGGGTAAGAAAATTTAAAAATATATTTTTTAGTATTTATTGCAAAGATAAAACACAAACAAATTACATAATTTTTTTTTAATTTATGATATGTATTGAGCAGCTTCAGAAAATAATTTTGTTATATGTTAAAAAAAAACATCAAAATTCAAGATGACGGTTATTACTAGTCTTAAACACTGGCATTAATTTCCTTAATTTTTGCCATTTTTTATTAAGCCTGTTTCTTTTTCGTTTTTTGCGGACAGAAACGGATGTTTCCGTCACTTTTTTAACAATTCGTGTTGCTTGACTGTGACAGGAAAACCCCTTGGTGGAATACTTTCCATACTACCGTATGGCCTCCTTAATAATCGAAGTGTCTCCTATTGCTTCTGAAATCATCTTATAGGTAAATTTTTCAGTCATTCGAGGCTCTGCCAGATTATTTTTTAAAGTCAAATCATCATAATCTGTTGCACAACTATCACATTCTAGAAATAAGAATATTCGAATGCATGTTGCGAGTGTAGTCCGTTTTATTTTGCAGGCTCTCGGAATTCTCCTGAAAACTATTTTTTCTTACGTGTTTTCTCTTGTCAGCAAGCACTGATAAAATAACATTATCAGGATACAAGGTAAGTTTTTTATTAAACTGGGTCATATTAATTCAATAAAATGATAGTCTTTAATGTCACTTAAATCTCGGATGGAGAATTGTGAGACGCATTCAGGTTATGATTCCTATTTGCAGTTGTAGAACACCTGCAATGCGTAATTTTTCTAGGGGTTAACTTTGATAGACTTTAATTGCAATGTGAAAAGTTGATAATTTCACAATGAACATTAATTAAAACTGATCAGTGTTTAAGCCTTTCTTCTTAATGACTTCAGGTAGCTTGCATTATATTGAGGTGAATACAACTTTAGACAGTTTCTCGCTATATAAGAATTTTTCTATTTATCTCGTGAATTTTCTATCCCCAATTAAAGTTCCATCAAAATTGACATAAATATGACAATGTGGAACGATATAAGCATGTAACTGGCAATGCAATTTCTTTCTACCAGACTAATGTGGTTTTTGTTTTGATTTTTCTTCCGTTTTTTATTACTATTATGGTTTTGTCTTTACGTTCATAACAATATAAATTAATCAAATCAGAATTTGATACAACTGGCTGAGATGGTAAAATGGTTATTGTTTTTGTTCTCTCACGCCGAATTTACCTATCTACCCCTGCTCGATCAGAAACGCCATACTTATCTAATGTTCTTCAAGTGTGAGGTCTTTGAGAATTTAGTATGGGGTTTCAACAATATCCGACTGTATAGGAAAGTCAAAAGTCTCGCTCACACGTTGGTTGCGTTTGCTTGTATTTTTTCTTTTATCATTTACATTTGTTACATTTAACATAATTTAAATTATTGTCTTAAGTGTTAACAATTTATATGATGTGTGTATAAGTGTACACTAATTTACAAAAAAATAGTAAATATTAATGTACATTCTATTTGTTTACCCAATTAAATAAATAAATAAAATGATCTTGTGCTTAATTTTTAGGATTGATGCTTGCTGTAAAATATTATTATTATTATTATGAATAACTTATATAGCGCCATTTTTGTAATATAATACCTCAAGGGCGCTTTTCATAGTGATTTTATTGTTAAAGAAATTAAATTGAAGCTTTTAAATTTGTTATTTAATTAAAACAATTTATTCTGTTGTCACATGCTACGGATTTATTAAAATGATTTAGAGAACAAGTGAGTTTGAAGTTTTTTCCGAAACATCACTTCACTTTCACAGTATCGCACCTCTGCTGGGAGAGCATTCCATGCCATAGGATCTGCGACCGTAAATGCGAGTTCACTCAATTTAGTGCGCTGTTTGCGTAGAGGTATAACTTTTCCTCTCGCCGTAGAAGTAGCTGATCTAAGCGTGAGACGCCTGTCAGCTAGTTAATCTGGAATGCATAGTTCCCTTAGATGTTCCGGAGCAGTGTTGTGCAATGACTTATACATAAGTCAAAAGAGTTTGTATTCGACCCTCTGTGGAAAACGTAACCAGTGTAGTCCCAAAGTAGTGAAGAGATATGACTGAACTTAAAGATTCTGAAAATTAGTCTCGCTGCAGCATTCAATACAGATTGTAGGCGAGTCATTTTGTTCATTGGTAGACCTGCATAGTTACCATTACAATAATTGACTCTAGACAATACAAACGCATTTATTAATTGACGGGCGGCATCAACTGGCAAATTTTTGCGTATACATTTAATTTGTCTCAGCTAGTAGAAGCATGAACTTATCGTTCTACGTATTTGAGCGTCAAGAGAAAGGTCAGAATTGAGTAAAACTCCCAGTAGTTTAACGGTGGGTAAAGCGGTACTCCCTACATTGGGTAGGGCCGTATCCTGGATCAAATTTTGTTGTCTAGCTGAATACACCCATAGTTGTTCAGTTTTGATGGGTTTAATGTTAGTCTGTTTTCAGCCATCCAGTTTCCTATTTTCTCGATGCATCTATCAATTAAATTGACAAGCACACTTCTCTCGCCTGGTTTGCAATAAAAATAAATCTGTGTATCATCTGCATAGCAGTGAGACCACAATCCACATTCTTTGATAATGTTCTCTATATCTTTAGTGTAAAGGAAATAGAGGAGTGGTCTGAGTACTGACCCTTGAGGCACTCCTGTAGACACCCGAAAGTTGGTTGAGCTTTTACCCTGGAACACAACTGCATATTCTCTTTCATTAAGATATGAACTGAACCACATATGTGCCTGATCACGGATACCATAAGTTTTCTCCAGACGTTCAAGCAAAACATTTTGTTCTACAGTATCGAATGCAGGACTCATGTCCATAAGAGCCATCAACACCAGATTCCCAGAGTCTACCGCCGTTATAATGTCAGATAGTACTCTTATCACTCCCGTCTTTGTGGAATGAAAACGTCGGTATGCCGATTGCCTTACCGAAAATAAAGAATTCTGCTCGATATAGTTAACGAGTCTATGAGAAACTATTTTTTCTAGTATTTTTGTTGCGATGGGAAGATTTGAAATAGGGCGAAAACTGGAAAGATCTTCCACATCTAGTTGTGAATTTTTTAAAAGTGGAGTAACATTTGCTTTTTTTATGGCTCTCGAAACAATGCTGCGCTCCATGGATGTGTTAAATAAATCTGTTAAAAATGGAGCTAATACGTTAATGCATTTTTTCAAAAGTCATGTTGGCATCGGATATAATATACATTGTTTTTTGGGTAATGCCGCAACAATCCTTTTAACCTCATTTATAGATGTTGGTTCAAATTTACTGAATTTTTGAAGGGCATTCGCTTAAGTAACAGGTTTTTTCTACTTTATTTGTAAAAAAGTCGGCAAAATCAGTGGCAGTAGCGCCTGTGTTAGATGTCTCTGCTATACAGTCACCACTAAGTCAAACAATAAGGAGAGGTCTCAGAAAAACGTTAATACGAAGTTTTTCCGTTTTATGAAGAATGAATTATGTCAAACTCAAAACCCTGACGAAATCTGCTCAGAGATACCTCTCCTTTATCGCACCGAGAGTGTTAAATGTTTCGGAAGAGCATATTCAGTCCTCAGGGACAACCTCTATTTTTAAAAAAATAGTTTTAGTACTGGATCTTTCTCAGGTGGACGGATTTCAAACTACTGGTGTGTTTTGAAATATTTCGAGTAAGTTTATTTAAGTTATTAAATAAATAAATAAAAAGGTAAATTACACTTTGCTTTGATCTCTTACCGTTGTATTGAATTTGAGTAATGCTAAGTATTTTTTAGTTTAAAAACGTAGAATTGACAAATAAGAAGCATTTCAAAATTTCGTGGATCAGGGCTTATCAAGCTTTTACTTGGTAAAATAAACTGGAAATTATTGGACAATGTAAATTTTAAATTATCAAAAGTAGCCTAAACAGCTAGTTAATTAAGGAGTGTGTAATTTTTACGTAACAACGGCTAACGTTGAGAAAGTAAACAGAGCAACACCGGACAATTTTCAAGTAAAATACTGATTACCTAAAAAACGCATCAAATCTGATTTTTATTGATGGAATAATTGCGATCACCGGACAGTGCCTGGTATTTTTATTTTCTAAAAAAGCACTAATTGACACAAAAGTTGGATATTTAGAAATTTAGTGAGTAGAAACATTCTTACCGATGACCTGAAGGTTGACTCTCGTGTTTCGAGTGGGAGATGCTCTGAAATCCGCCCTGCATCGGTAGTCGCCGCGATCAGTTGCGGCCGCGGGGCGCAGCGTGAGGCGCGCCGTGAGCGGCGACCAGCGCGCGCGGCCCCCCCACGCGCCCGACCAGTGCGCGCCATCGCGCCCCTCCTCACCATCCCCCTCCGCACCGACCCCTTCTACTAGCAGCGCTAGATCGTCCGCGTCCCCCTCGCCCTCCTCCCCTCGGCTGCCACGGGCGTCCCAGCTGTATATGGGCGTGTCTTCTCGGTACCACACGACCAGCAGTACGGAGTCGTTGTGTTGGTGGGGGGAAATGTCACAAGGCAGGTCTGCTCCTCCTCCGGCCACCGCTTGTACTTGTATAGCCTCTTCTTCCGCTGTTATTACTGAAAAAACACAAACATATGAGTAAACAATATTAATTTATTATACAGCGAAACTAACATTCAAATGTATAATAATAAAATACCTAATTTAAAAAACATATTTATGTGCCGTTCTATGTTTTATTTATTTTACAAAAACAAACAGTCAACAATGATATAATAACATAAAAAATATACGGTTTAAAGACAGACCAGCGAAGTTTCTAAATAAAAATCATACATATTGTGTTAATTGTTTTTTCTAGTTGCTTAAATGTTTTTTTTATATATAAAACACATAGGTGGATGATACTTTGAAAATGTGTTTATTTGGAGTATCGAAGAGAACGTAAAAAAATATTTTTTAATTGAGCTCTATTTACATTTTCCTGTAGTTGGGAGTATTTGAATGACAACGATATGGTTTGTAACAAAATTACGATATTACTTTTCTAGCATAAAATTTTGATGCAAATGGTACTGAGATTTCCGCAAATGGAAATAAGAATCCCATTGGTGTTAATTACGTAGGTATGTGGTCATTATAAAAAATACGTTAATAAAATAAAAAACATATAAAATCAAAAAGTTAAACTACGTAGACGGTAAAGGTGAAAGTGCATTTTAGTATTTGCATGTTGGTGCAGTGAGTGTCTTGACAAAGAGACGTGTACGTCTTGACGTTTTTTACGATAGACATAAAAAGTCGGTAAGTTGCTAAATACATACTAACATTCGTTTTAATGTTTTTCTACAAAGTAAGTGCATTTAAAAAAAAAAAATTTTTTTTTTATAAAAATACATCAATACTACAAAAAAAATATATAACGCATCCCAAACTCTAGACCAAGAGCCTTATGATGAGTTAGGATACACGATAATGGAAAGTGAAAGCATGTACATTGTTCATTATTATTTAAATAATAGCAAAAATGAATGTCAAAAATGATTACATAAACATACATGTGTCAATAAATTTATTTAACTTTTTGTACATAATGTTATTTGTACATTGGCGGGCTTATTGCCAAATGGCAATTTCTTCCAACCAACCAATAAAATAAAAGTTTTATTTTTATTATTCAAGTTACAGAACATATTCAATAGAAAATAAAAGATGAAAAAGCTGAAAGTATATAAAAATAAAAATAAACGTATTTGTTTATAAATTACCTTAAATCAAAACTATTACTCAATGGGAAAAAGGAAAAAAGAGGAAAGAGGAAAAAGAAAACGAGGAGAGATTTAGGGAGAGAAAGGAGATGTTTCTTCAGACGTGATTTAAACAGAGATAATGTAGTAACATCTTTGATGGTGGATGAGAGATGATTCCACAGTCGAGCCGCATGGACACTACATGAGTTAGAGAAGAAAGAGGAATTGTGTATGGGTATTAAGAGAGTCCTTTGAGAATGAGAACGAAAAGGTAAACCATGAACTGATAAGCGTTGAAATTTTTCATTAGGACTATGAAGTACATTGAACAGAAGTGAGAGGGAGTGATAGTCTCTCCGCTGTCTAATTTTGAGCCATTTCAGTTGCCTACAATAATCAGAAATGTGGTCATATTTCCTAAGACCAAAAATGTACCTTATGCATGTATTCTGAAGTCGTTCAAGTCTATCGAGTTGTTCACAGCTTAAATCAGTCATGGAAACATCAGCGTAATCCAGAATGGGTAGTAGTAATGCTTGTACAAGAGTGCATTTAGTACTAATGGGTAAGAATTTTTGCAACCTTCTAAGTGAGTGTAGACTGAAAAATATTTTGCGGCTTAATTCATTAGTATGAGCTCGCCAACAGAGATGTTCATCCATTTGTACTCCTAGATTTTTACGAATTTCCTGTATTGAATATTGGTACCATTGACAAAAAGAGGATTAAGTGAAGGTATGTCTAGCTTACAAAGCAATCTTTGACTACCTGCAAACATAATTTGTGTTTAAGATGGGTTTATTAGTAAACCATACTCTTTTGTCCATGTTGACACGCAGTTTAGTGTATTAGACATCGATTCTATTGCTTCACTGGTGTTTTCAGGTCTGCAATGAAGATATAATTGTAAAATCATCTGCATAGAGATGATATGAACAATTGAGACATTCTGCTATCGGATTGATAAACAGGGAAAATAGTAATGGTGATAAAACTCCACCTTGAGGTACTCCAGCGGCAATATCAACCCATTCCGATTGATGATCTGGTGTTTTGATGCACTGTTGTCTAGCTCGTAAATACGATCCGAACCATTTTATAACCGGTTGTGTAATATTTAGTGTTTTAAGTCTAGCCAACAAAAGATCGAAATCCACAGAAGTCGAGTAATGTTATCAAGGTTAGCATTTTGTTATTTATTGCGTATCTAATGTCATCTGTAACCTTGATTAAAGCGGTAGGTGTACTATAGCCCGCACGAAAACCTGATTGATTGGGATCAAGAAGATTATTTGACAAAGATAATTATTTAGCTGATTATATACAACTCGTTCAATGACATTGGAAAAAATAGGTAGAATAGATATAGGTCTGTAATCTTTGACAGAAACTGGTAAAAAAAAATTGGGAAGTGGTATTATAAATGCTTTTTCCAAGCTTCAGGAAAATATCCAGTATTTAAAGAAAAGTTTATAATGTGAGTAATAACCGGTAAGATAATAGGAAAAATAAAGTGTATCAATCTCATACTCAGCTGATCACTGCCCGTAGATTTGGTTTTTATAGAAAGTAAAATACGTTGAATATCAGTTTTTTGAACGGAAAAAAATAAAACGGTGGATAATTGTAAGAAGGTGCCATACTTAAACGTCGGAGAGTGTTGGATTTAGTGCTGACATCCAGTATTAGTGGAGGTGTAGCAAAGTGAGTATTGAGATCGTCTAGTTTGACAGTTGAAAATACTGTTATCTTAGGTAAACCGGCGCCAAGAGATTTTAAAAACGACCAGGATTTACTAGTAGAGTTTTGATTTAAGTTTGTGAGGATATATTTCCTTCTGGCATTTCTGCACAATTGGTTGCAACGGTTTTGCAGGACTCTGAAGGCTTCCCATTTTTGAGGTGAAGCATTTGACTTAAGTTTAGACTTTGCTTTGTCACGTTTCGCCACTAGTTGAATAATGTCACTGGTAAACCAAGGGGTAGGTGAATATTTAAGTTTTACAGATCTCATAGGAGCATGAATGTCAAACAGACCAGTAATTATTCTGTTAAAAGTTTCAAATTTTTCATCAATGGTCTCTAGATTATTAATAACTGACCAGTTTAAACTCATGGCATCAAGTTCAAGTGATTCCTTATTAACGCTTCTAAAGTTTCTGGCAAGAAATGTGACAGGAAGTCTTTTGAGACATTTGATCTTATGGCTAATAAATAATAATTCATGATGAGAAAATCCGGAAGCGGTCAACTGTCCATAATTAGAGACTTTGTCAGGCATGGAAGTTATAATAAGAACTAAAAGAGTATGAAAAACTTGAGTGTGATGAGTAGGATCTAAAGGTAGCAAAGATAGGTTGACTGAACTTATAATATCTCTCAAACGTTGGCATCTGGAGTCTTGTTTTAAAAGACAAGTATTTAAGTCACCCATAAGAATAACTGAGTGAAAATCACCTACGGTGCTTTCCAGCAATGTTTCCATCTCAGAAAAATAGTGAATATCAGGGGGACAATATACCACACCAATCATCATGTCATAGTATTGGAAATTAATCTTTAAAAACAGATATTCAGGATGGCCACTACTGGTTTCAGATTGTTTTACAAGTGAATAATTTATTTCTTCACGCAGATATATACATACTCTACCGCCCCTTTGATTAGTTTGATCACTGCGGATAAGTCGATATCCATGTAAAGGATACAAAGTTGATGGTAGTGATGGTTTTAGCCATGTTTCGCTGACCAGAATGGCATGTGTTGACAAATCCGCAAATGTTGATAGAAAATCGGAGTAATGAGCTGGTATACTTTGAGCGTTTATATGACATACATGAAAGTCTTTAACATAGCATGAAAAATTATTCAAGAGTATATCATGGAGACCAGAAACTTCCTCTGTGTCTGATTCAGTAACATCAGAGTGATAGGAGGAGAGAGAAGTTTCAGGGAGGGATTCGGTAATAGAGTGGAAAGATTCACAGGAAGACGTGGAGGACATTGAATAATAGCACGAACTTAAGTAAGTAGCTACAACTAAATTAATTAGGTTACAAAGTATATAAATATAAAATAATTCAATGTGTTTTAACAACACAGCACTTAATTTTATGCGTCAGTTGGAAGATTACAATAAAGAGTTACAATAAAGAGTTCACGATAAAAAATATATAAAGAAAAGAAAACCTAAGGCAATAGTAATATATATGTTTAAGATATTAAAACAGAAATAAATATATATTACTAAAACACAAGGTTTTAAAGAACACAAAAGAAATAAACTGATTTAAATAAATATAAAGGAAACTGACTTTAATATTGTAGTAGAAACAACAACATTAAAAGATCATTTTAAATGTGAATTGCTGTTAATATAATAAATAAAGATTATAGAAAATGCATGGAAGTAACAACAACATTAAAAAATCATTTTAAATGTGAATTGCTGTTAACAAATAAAGATTATAGAAAATGCATGAAACGAAAAAATAGAATATAAATAAAAAACAACTTCTTTCTCTTACTTATAGTCATAAGAAAGAGAAAAAACGAAATAAAAATTTTAAAATAAAAAAAAAACAAGTTTTAGCTTACATAAATGAATAAATAAAAGAAAATATTATAAAATACAAAGAACAGATCTTTTAATAAACCGTTCTTTCAAAACCCATAGGGTATATTTGTTATTAACAAGGAAAAATAACCTAATAGAGACAATATTATGTGGGTTTATCAATTGAAATGACTTGGTTAGCGGAGTTATGTTCGCTAGGTATAGTATAATAAGTAATTATTACGCACTGATAATTAAAATTCCTGGAACTAAGTTAAAAAAGTTAATTAAATTAACAGTAAACTTAATAATTGAAAATAATATTACGGAGACTGTTTTGTAAGTATCGTATAAAATTTAATGTAAAAAAAAAAAATTACAAAAAAAGTACGTAAAGAAGAGATTTAATATGACGTGAAATGTAAGTCTATAGTCATAAGTAATTACTGATTTTTACATTAAAATGGATATTTAATTGACACTATTTTGACACCTACTTGTTTGTTTACATTTTGCAAGCGACATGGCAAATGTTATTTAGATATATATTTACTATTATGTGGCCAATCAGTGACAATATTATGTATAGAGTATGAGCAGTGAATAACCAATCAGTGATCAAATTGATGTTCTCATTATCGACACTAAACCAGAACAAAGTAGTATATGGTAATAGATTATGGTCTATGGTACTAGAACATACAATTTTTAATTTTTAATTATACATGTAATATCTAGGTATACAAACTACAGCTACAGATACAGTGGGTATACAAAGAAGTAAGCTAAACATGATCTAACATTAAGTCGCATCTCGTTTACCATAACATAAATAGAAATAACAGCGATTACTGTGAAGTTTTAAAACAAATAAATGAACAAGACTAATAAGTTTAAAAGCAAATATGTGATTAAATTCCATTTATTTAGCAACCGTTCTAGGTCGAAGATCTCTTTTCTTGCTGTTTGAAGATCCTGTGCTACGGGAGTAATTTTGAGTAGTGGCAGTGGTTTTGCAAGATTCTGCCGCTAGTTGAAGCTGTTCCACGGTACAGATATTCTTGAAGGATCCATCTGGCATGTGAATAATAACTTTACCATCTCTTGTCCAACAAGAATCAGGCCTAAAACTCTTACGTGCTTCTGAAAATATTTTGTGTCTCAGCGGTGTGAGATATTCGGTTAAAAGAAATTTTGTACCTTTCAATTTCCTTTTCAGAACCCACACATTTATTTTTTTTATTTTTTATTTATTTACTTAAGTTAGTTAATATTACATTGTATATTAACTAATAAATTTACAATTATAACAAATACTTATTAAATATTTCTTACATAACTACATTATTACAATAAACATAACTTTTTTTTTAAATCCGTAAGTTTTCTTTCATTCTTCATACTTTCAGGCATCTCATCATACAGTTTTAACCCTTTATACATTAAGCTATTTTGTGATTTTGTTTTTTTCTTAAGTGGTAGTCTTATCCTATTTCTATTTCTTGTCCTATATTTATGTACATTTCTATTTAATATAATTTCACTTATAAAATACTTTGGCATGAGATTATTAAACGCTTTATATATAAATACAAATACATTATACAATAGTCTTTTCTTTATTCCTATCCAGTTCAATTGTTTTCTCATTTTTTCAACACTATTATATTTGCTTTTTTTCAGTATAATTCTCATTGCTCTATTTTGTAGTATTTCAAACTTGTTTATGTCTCCCTCGTTAGCTAAATATAATATAGTAGAGCAATAGTCCCAATGAGGGGCAATTATTGTTTTGTATATAAGTTCTGCACACTTTTTATTTATTTTTTTTCGAATTCTTCCTAGGAAGAAAATCTTTTTTGAAATTTTCTTATGTATATATTCAAAGTGTGATGTTAAATTTAATCTGGAGTCAAGAATAATTCCTAAGTATTTCATTTCGTCAACCCTTTCAATAATTTTACCATCAATTTTTGTCCCGACATCTGAGCAGTGTATATATTGAATAGGTCTCGGTCGATCCCCATTATTAGATTTCTATCCAACTCGTGTGTGCGAATTCAACGGCCGCGATAGTTTTCGGTATTAGGTGTGCATCCGATGTCCGATAAGATTTTTTTAATCACATCAATCGGAGATGAATCCTGTTCATCGGCCCCGTGAAGCAGCAGAACGTTGTTTCTGGCGGCTGCCTCCAAAACATCCACGCGCAGCTCCAGACTGTCGACTCTCGCTCGGAGTGAGCTCAACGTTTCCAACATCTTCATTCGGATGCTTTTAAAGTCATTTAATATTTTATCTATCGCTGACATATTACCAGCACAAGATTTTCCGGAGACTTCAGTTTTGGCTTGCAGAAGTTTATCCTCAAAACTTGACATTCTCTTTTCGAAAAAATTTGAAATTTCACGTAATTTATCTCTTTTAGCCATTACTTTTGTTAATTATAAGTGTGATTTGTACTGTGTAGTTATTTTAATCACTTATTGCATCGGCAAACTTATTTTAGAGAAAAAATATTAATATTTCTATCGGAGTTAATAATCTACCGACATACGCTTGAAGCTTGAAAAAAGTATACAAACATCTGGACAACACGCTTTATAGTATACGAGCTGAACCCGGCAATGCTTTGCTATTGCTTGAGTTCATACTTATATATGTATATTCAATTAACACAATCGAAAGTCTGATATCAATAACTGTATTTAGTCCATACTAAATATGTACGCATACATGATTATTTTCGTGATTCGGTTGACATAAATTGTGAGGACAGAGAATACTGATAAATGGGTATTCGAACATTATTATCCTGTCATTGTCTTGCAAATACCTCCCCGATACTGTGCAAAAAAGACAACTGCATGTCAGACGATAGACAAAATCGACGTTTCGTTATCCTGTTTTCCGCACCTCAAAAGTTAACTGATTTTGTTCTTCTTTTTGACAAAGTATTAAAATAAAATTTTCAGTATCGGTACGTTTCGCGATTTCCAAAAACAGTTTGTACATTGTGCATCCGAAGACACCAGATAAAACTGTGTCTAGTTCTCATAGTATTTTTGTACAAACGCAACGATAGGGACACGCCAATAGTAAATATCTATAGTGTGTAAAATTAACACTGCTCTACTGTCATAGTCCGGAGAAAAAATACGGGAATACGTTCTTATGAAGAAAAGTCGGACCGCGTTTCCTCTTAAAATTAAACATTTTTAAGTATACTTACCCAAAACTTTACTTCGTAATGCTTTTATGTAGCCATAGAAACAGGTTTGGTGTTCTTAATGTAAACCATCTACCCATTGATACACAAAAGCGCACCTGGAATCCTCTAAAATTATGACACTTAACTCATGCCCAAACTATCAGTCCTGCCTTACGTAAATTAAGTCGTTCATCAATCGCCAGCCGGGTTTTTACGTAAGCTTGCATTTAATTTGGAACTAAAATGCTTGGTTGTGTCGTGAAAGCGTGTAAAAACCGTTCGAATAAACGTTAAAAAGATGGTGTAACTTTTTATTGATAAGTTTGTACCTAGGTATTTGTTTAAAGTTGAATTTCAAAACTGTAAATAATTATTCATTTTCAAATAAATATTTTTTTTGCAAATTTCAAACTCTGCCCTATTAACCAACAGTGGTGAATTTTATGTAAGAATCCGTTTTTCAAAAATGTATCAAATGTCATTTGAAATTATTTAAGCATTACTACTAATCCATTAAAATCATTTTTGCTTGTTAGCGTTAAAATACAAAAAAAAAACATCCTCCGAATTTTTCAATTTATGCATTTTAGTCGAATGCAACCCTAGAAAATCGATGAAAAACACAATTTTCCATTTATTTATTTATTTGGTTTACAAACAATGAAAAATAATACATAATACAAAAAATATTGAAACAATAAAAAATAAATAGACAATACTTATTTTTCATCAATTACATGTAAACACGAACTGAATACATATTTATATAAAATGAGCAAAATAAATTATTAAATTGAGTTGAGAGTAAATGATTGTAAAAATTGAAAAAAGATTGCAAAATTGTAAGAATAAATAATAAAATAAGCATAAATAAAATACGTATTTAAATGAAATGAATAATAAAAATTATCAAAATTAAATTATAAAAAAAAATCATTTATTGATATAAAACAAATAAAAAGAATTCATAAAATACTAATAAAAACAATAAACAAAGTATGCATCGAAATAAAACCAGTAAAGTAATCCATCAAAATTAAATGAAAAAAATAATATATCAATGTAAAAACGCATTGTGTATGCACCTCTTAAACCTAAAAAATCCACCGTAAGAAGTGTCGATTTCTACGTTTTCAATGGTGTTGTATAATCTGCACATTCTTGACACAGGATTGAAGAAAGACACATTATTCTAAAATGAATCTATGTGGAATGTTTTTGGGTTTTTTAACGTATGATCATTGGGAACACGAATTTTCATAGTACTTAAACAGCTTGAACTTTCCAATCTACCATTTACAATATTCTATAAATATAACAAGTCATTTACATTTTTTCTAGTTTCTAAATTTTTAAAGTTAAAGTGTAAGAGTCTCTTTTCGTAACTATTTAGTGTGGAACCCAATTGACATTTCTGTGATAAAAGTCTGAGAATTTTTTTTTGTAAAGATTCAACAACACATGTATATTTATTGTAATGTGGATTCCAAATAGTTTATCCGTGCTCCATTTTTCTTCTTACTAGAGAGTTGTATAATTTTATAGGAGATTGATGGTTTTTAAATGGTTTTGTTGTCCTAAGGATGAATCCAAACATTTTTAATGTAATGTGACTATCAAACACAAATTTTGAATCTAAGGTAATTCCCAAATCACGTATTATTCTTACATTTTTCAACAAAACATTATCTATATAATACGAAAATGCTTTTTTTTCTCGATTTTTGGTAAACTGTAAAGCATAACATTTGTGACGCTAAAAAACAAACGTGGCCATCTCCAGCCACCGTAAAGATTTTTGGTTAATATTTATGCTTATGATGTTTTACACAATAATATTAAGTTTAAACAACTCAGTCTCTTTTATTTTTGCTAAAAAAACCATTTCAAAATCGTATTAATTTTCAAACGTGGCCATGTCCATTGAGTGTTTCAAATCAAACGTGTCCATATCCGTTCGAGCCAATAAGATAGTAGTATTTTATCAAGATGGCTTCCATTGCCCAAAAGATTGTTGTTCTTGCGGTGTATGCTTTTCGAGTTTTTAAGTGTTTAACAATGGAAAACAATACGACTGATGTAGAAAAAGTGACTGCAAATAAAGCACGAAAGGTTACTATATCTAATTACAGCATAAACGTACAAATACGACTGAAAAACTGTAAAGTGATTTCGAAATTCAACTGTTTTATGACAGTTAACGTCGTAAACTTGCTAGGGCTGTCCCTATTTACATTATTTTTTGTTATCATTTAATTTACTTTTATCTATATAAATAAGGACGTACGGCATTTTTTTAAAATATTTATTTTAAAAATATATTTAGATCATCTTTATTTTAAGTGGCTCACATAAAAATAATTTTTAAAAACCTGTTAGTAATAATTTATTGTAATAACTTCGTTCGTATTTATTGTTTTTTTAATAAAGCAATACATAACTTTTTTATAGATATTTTAGAAAAAAATTGACTTGTTTAAGTCTAATTTGGAAATTAGGGCTTGAAACCGAACTTCCTAATGACAAAATGCAGCCCTACGAAAATTGTATGTAAAAAAATTCTTTAAAATGAGTGAAAAAAGAATTAAAAAAATTTCAATAAAAAAGAACTACCTCGGACGACGTTACTTATTCTTCCGGATTAACCAATGGTAAGAAAATTGTGATATATTTCCGGTTTATCGTAAGTCAACTGAAAAATCATCAAAATTTAGCGAAGATAAGGGAAAGAGAACTTGAAACAACGTCACAAGCGGAGTAATTAAAAAAATACAAAACTGTAAAAAATCACAGCGCTGATAAAAAAAATGGCTTAGTTTGAAATTTTTTTTAATTAAAAATAAATAAAAAAAAACACTAAGCTCCCTTATTATGAAATTCGGTTAAAAATTCAGTATAATTTTGAAAACAGTTTTAATTAAAATCCATCTAAGTTGGATATTAGGGATCTTTTTTAAAAAAAAAACACAAAAGTGTGCATTATTTGTCTCTGAATGAAATGTTTCTGTATTTTAAGTTGTTAAACGTGCATAATAAAGGAATTTTGACTGTTTTTAATCAAATTATTAAATACAATATTCTTAAATAAAAAAATATTTCGTACGAAAATTTTCAGATGCTCAGTTCCGGGATTACCTATTAAACCAAAATATAGTCACAAAAAATGATTTTTAGTACACCCAATTGAAATCAAGGGATACTTTAGAATTTCACAATTTTTTTTATAAGTATTCAAACAAAATTTAACAAAACAATTTCCTGCTACAATTTATGAAATTTTTCTCAGTACTATTAAACCCTTAAAAGCAATGATTTAACTGGGTTTAATTCCCGGCAACATTGAGATAAATGTATCAATTAAATGGGTTTATTTTGTAATATTTCATAATCCTTGGACTAGATCTGAAGCTTTAAATTTACATTTTGCCTTTATGTATCATACAATTAAGTTCTCTATGCACTACTGGGTGTAGATGGGAAAATCAGAATGTTGATGATGTACTAAATTGCATTGTAAATATACAATTTATTATGTATCAGATTAAAATTATTGTTCTTTTATACGAGTAAATTATTATTTTTTTTAACGTTGCGTTATCTAGAGTGTTGTGCTTTTAATTATTGCTAAAGATCTAATTTTGTTTTTATTTATTTTAATAAACATGTTTTTTTTATAATGTGACTTTTATCTTGGCACATCCCTGTTGGTTTTTGGAGACACGAATGATAGAGTGCAAAACAAAACAGTTCATCTCCAATGCGCTTTATTTTAAAACTGACCAAATCTAGACAGTGCAAAACAAACATGGACATCTCCAAAATTTAAATGCAATTTCCGAGTTTTTTAACGAATTGTGACTAAAACTCACTTTCGAAATCGTATTTTTTAATCAAAGTACATTTATAGAATAGCACTACGGGAACTCCGTGATTACATTAATCGCTCATAGAAAAACCGTTGATTTACTCAGTTTGACGAACGGTGGAGATGGGCACGTTTGTTTTTTAGCGTCACATTTATCAATGTTTCAAACCATGTCGTTTTGATTACAATAATCACTTAGTGTATCCAAGTCATTTTGCAATAGTGTTTGATCAGATTCAAATTTAATTTTGCGATAGTTTCAAATCATCAGCAAACAAACATTAATATATTTTTTAGCTCTGAGTCTTATTTTATTTTTTTCCTTCAGAAGTTTTATGAGTGACTAAGCCATAGTGGGTAACAATTATTTGATTTTGATCTTTTTTTAGGAATAAATTATTTGTCAATTTTGTTCTTTAGTTTGTCGTAGAACTACTGCACTGTGGACATCTTTAATATTATTAAACAATAAGTTCCAGTCTGTGGACAGTAGCTCTTGGTGACATCTATAGAAATTTCCTCTTTTGAAATTATATTTACCATCAAAATTATTTAATTTTAGAAATCTGATTCTTTCCAAGTTAATATTTATACTAAATGGAGGGTGATGGTGATCTATGTTTGATAAACCCGCAGCTGGAAAAACATGTATATTTGTTTTATCAGAAAAAACAAGGTCTAGGATTTTATCATTTGAGTTAAGTAGATTATTAAATTAATAGAATTTACATCTGAGTGACATGTTAACTAAATGCTGGGCTTTTGGACTCACATAATTAGAAGGATATAATATTTTGCTATCAAATGTGCTATCAGGGTCCCATTTTATTTCTGATATATTAAAATCTCCAATTATTATGAACTGAGATTCTGAATTTGTCTTTTGTTGAATATAAATATTTTGAATTTTACTAAACTGATGGCAGCGAAAATCAGCAGAGCGATTTGGTGGAGTATACAAAATACAAATGTAAATATGAGTATTTGTGTTAGCAGAAGGCTTAATATCTATCCATAGGTCTTCGTCATTACTCTTCTTGTTGAAATTAATTTATTAGAAATATAAACTAGTACTCCCCCTCCCTCTTAACGTGTTGACGCACTTGATTCACGATCTCTTCTATACACCGTGTAGCGGTCGTCAAATAATTATCCACTAAATATAAATATAAAACTTGTAGCCCCGACTCCTTGGCTTTAGCACGAGTAGCAGCAAATAAGACTGTATTATCTTGTGTGAGGTACTCCTGGATGTTTATTAGGGTGGTTCGATTTCTAATTTGTTGAACATTGGAAATTACCTTATGCGGAAAAGATGTTCTGTAGCCTACAGATTACGGGAAAAATAAACAAAAAAATATATTTTTACGATAACTTTTGCCGCGAGACTGTTAAAGTTTAGGTATTTTAACATTTTCATGGTAGTATAAAAAAAAAAATTTTTTTTGGGTATGAAAATTTTTAAATATTTTATTTTAGTATTTATTAAAAAGGTTATACATTAACAAATTAGACACAGTTTTTTTATAATTAATATGTTTTAAGCAGTTTCAGAACTTTTTATCATTTTATGTTAATAAAAACATCAAAATTCCAGTGGACGGTTATTACTAGTCTTAAACATTGGCATTAATTTTCTTAATTTTTGCAATTTTTTAAAAACCTGTTTCTTTTTTCTTTTTTGCAGACAGAAACTGATGCTTTTACAATTCGTGTGGCTTGACTGTGACAAGAAAACCTCTTGGTGGAAGGTAGTATGGCCTCCTTAATAATCGAAGTGTCTCCTATTGCTTCTGAAATCATTTTATAGGTAAATTGTTCAGTCATTCGAGGCTCTGCCAGATTATTTTTTAAAGTCAGATCATCATAATCTGTGGCACAAATATCACATTCTAGAAATAAAAATATTCGAATGCATGTTGCGAGTGTAGTCCGTTTTATTTTGCAGGCTCTCGGAATTCTCCTGAAAACTATTTTTTCTTAGGTGTTTTCTCTTGTCAGCAAGCACTGATAAAATAACATTATCAGGATACAAAGTTAGTCTTTTTTTGAAATGGATCATAACAATTCAATTAAATGATAGTCTTTAATGTCACTTAAATCTCAAGCGGATTATTGTGAGACGCATACAGCTTATGATTACTATTTGCGGTTGATGAACACCCACAATGTCATTTACAGACTTTAATTGCAATGTCATAAGTTGATAATTTCACAATGTCCATTAAGTATAGCTGGTCAGAGCTTAAACCTTTCTCATTAGTGACTTCAGGTAGCTTGCTAGAATATTCAGGTGAATAAAACTATAGGCAGCTTCTTGCCATATAACAATTTATCTATTTCTCCCTTGAATCTTCTGAGACCAATTGTAGTTCCATTGAAATTTACAAAAATATGACAATGTGGAACAATATTGGCATGTTACTGGCACACAAACCACTGTTCTATCGAATCTAATCGCAACCAGCTTTGTAAGAACAATATCAAACCTTATCTTGTGTTTTCCAATTTTTCTAATATTTTTTCAATATTCTCGCACTCAAGTTCTTTTTACCAAACTTATGTGTTTTTTGTTTTGATTTTACTTATACATTCCATTCTAACGAAGTAAAATACAATTTCTTATAATAAATACAGGCACTTACAAAATAAAATGCAACTTAATAAAATTAAAGCTAGGACAAAAAAAATATACTAAGACCTCAAGACAAGATCCGGTCTATCTTAGTGATTGTTTAAATCTATGAAGACTTACACCAAAAAAGTCCAGATCTTGTCTCGAGTTTACAATACGACACAATTAGGGACATTGGGACATTGGTGCATGCAAGCCATAGTTTTAGCTGTGTTGATCGAGGAACAGCACATTATTATTTCGCAACTGGCGCACTGTGGACGAAATAAAAAAAAAACCCAAACTAAGTGGTTTTCAAAACTTTAATAAAAAAATAAATAACGTTTTTTAGTGTAGTATAATAGTCTATGTAAACTTTGTGTTAATTTATTTCAGTCGATAGGGTGCAGCTTGACAACGATGCGAAATGAGCCGTACACTAAATGTTTGGAATTGCATTTTTCAGTTCGCTCTGACGCTTGGGCAAAGGCATTTGTGTATTATGTGACTTTTGGAGAAATTTGTTATGGCTGACGTTTTTCAATAAATTTTTAAATAAATTTATTTAACTATATCAAATTATCATATGCAAGTGATATTTTAACTTCCATTAAATGAACCACTAATTTTGTCTTTTTTGTGCGTTTTAAACGCATATTTCAATGAGCGTTTAGCAACAAAACCCCATTTGTCCCCATTTAAAAATAGACGCGTATTATAAACCGTAGTCTTAGCTTTTATGCAATATTTAAATTGTTACCATCTTTTTTCGCCTCTTTAACACTCTTGTTATTTTTTGGAAAGTCTGTTTATATTTCCCGTAAATAGTTATTTGAAGCATTAAGAGAACGCAGTGCATCAATTGCCAATTCTATGAAGTCGAAGGAGTTTTTAATTAAACTTATATCACAAAAATACCACTTAGTGGCAGATTTGAACATTTTGAACAACAAATTTTCCAAACCCACAAAAAAAATTCAAAACAATTGAAGAGATAAAAAAAAGCTGCGATTTTATTTTAAAGTTTGAAAAACATAATTTAGAGTGGTTGCAAGTAACGATGGTACATCAATTAAGCCATTGAGTAAATTAAACATAAATATGGAGTCAATGTTACTTCTACGTTTTTGTAGATTGTTTGATTGATTGATTATTGTTTTTTGTCCTTACGTTGGTAAAAATATAAATGAATCTGATCATAATTTGCTACAAATGGCTGAGATGGTAAAGTGGTTCTTGTTTTTGTTCTCTCACGCCGAATTAAAATTCAATTACTGACGTTCGATAATATGTTGCTCGATATGTAACGCCAACATCTTGAAGTGCAGCTGATACGATAGCTACCCCTGCTCGATCTGAAACGCCATACTGATCTACTGTTCTTCAAGTGTGAGGTCTTTAAGAATTTAGGATGGGGTTTCAACAATATCCGACTGTATAGGAAAGTCAGAAGTCTCCCTCACACGCTGGTTCCGTTTTCTCGTATTTTTTCTCTTACCATTTACTTTTGCAACATAATTTAAATTATTGTCTTAAGTGTAAACAATTGATTTGGTGTGTGCATGAGTGTCATACACTAATTTATAAATAAATTGACAATATTACTGTACATTCTGTTTTTTTACCCAATAAAATAAATAAATAAAATGATCTTGTACTTAATTTTTGGGATTGATGCTCGTTGTTAGATATCGTCTAACTTCTTTGGTGGTTTTGATAAATTTTTTTTTTCTCAATACAAGATCGATCCACCCTAATGTATATTGGTGACGTAGGTCTACATATGCCGAGATGGGACGCATTCAGATTGCTATAACTATTGATTTTATTATACTTTCTAACCGCCACCAACACCGTATTTCTGACCGACGATGAAGGAAGTGAAATTTTAATATTTCGAGGTCTATTAGATTCCTTGTTTAGTTTTGGTACTCTCCTGTATATTTGTATTTGAAACTCCAAAAGTGGGACAGATATTTTTTGCACAGAGTAGAAAACATTTCGATAATATTCTCTGTTTTACGTTCTGGGACCATTTGAATTTCAATATTGTTGTTTCTAGAAAGTTGTTAACTGCGATTAATTTTTGTATTTAAAACATTAACTTTACTTACTAGATTTGTATTTCCCAATGAAACTAAGGCTAATTTTTCTTCCATTGATTTACTTGACTCGGACAAATCATCATATTTAGCCTAACAAATTCCAATGATGCCGTCCGTACAATTATTTTTTCAGCAAGTTCTTTCTTAATTAAAATTTTTTTTATTAGTAATTGTGTAATTAATTTGGGATAAAATTTTGTCTATTATTTTCTTAATCTGGATTTCGCTAAAAAGGCCATCAATGTGGGGTGGGGATGGTATATTTTTTTTAGTTGTGCTTCTTGACATTGTAAAATGAAGTATACAAGTTCACCACTACACTTTTACTGCTATACAACCCAAATGAATAAATTGTTAAAACTTTTTAATTTTTTTTTTTTTATTCTTTCATTATAGATTTATTTCTCGAATGATAGATAACAACTTTTTACAGGTTATACGCAAAATATTATTGCTTGTACTTTTGTTTTTCGGCCTTATATTTTTTAATACCTTTTTGAACTCAACATATTATATTGAAGATGTTATTATCTATTTATTTATCTATAAATTATTAAGGGCATTTTGTAGCGCTGTGAACGCTAGGATCACGTGGTACTAGTTCTCGTGCCTGCGACACAATCAGGCATTTTCGTTTATATTAAATTTGGTATCGAATTAAATGCCAAGATCACGTCAAAACACGGCTGGCCGTTAAGAAATGATTAAATTTACGTTAGGCATGAGTTAAGTGTCATAATTTTAGAAAACTCGGGGTAAAACATGGTCTGATTTTTCTTTATTAACACATATTCCCGTATTTTCTCCATGGATTATGGCACTGGAGTAGTAAGTTATGCACTTTTTGATTTGATCACGACGAGGTCTCTTATTCAATCACATGAAGAGATGAAACGAAAAACTTACCATTATTACGAATATGGGAAGAGCTCTAAAAAGTCAAAAATAAATAACGTGTGTTCTTATTTACGAAAAAACGTTGGCTGAACCAGCTTATCGCAGGCAAGCCAATGTTCGGGAGTATAAATAATTTTTAGTTGTGGAATTCAACAATAAACAAGTACCTAGGTGCCAACCTTAATTCAATATTTGAATATTAATAGTTTTTAGTTTTGGAATTCAATCATAAAAAAGTACCCAAGTACTTAATCATCAATGAAAAAAGTTTTTCCATTAATTCGAATAGTTTTGACAAACTTTCGATTGTGTTCATTAATTCTTTTTAGGAAAATCTCATATCTACCCATAGCAAAGCATTGCCGGGTTCAGCTCGTAGATACATAAAAGGCAATGTTTGTTTGTGTGTCCTCGATGGACTGAATGGAATGAACTCGATGGAATGACAGGACCGATTTACGTGCGTTTATCAGCGAAATGAAGATTTTAGCCACGATCGTGTTTATAGCTATTAAAAACTTCAATTTATTAAGTAAAAAAAAAATATAACGTAAATGTTTTTTTATCAATCACCAGGGTTGCGTTTGACGAGAATGCATATAATATAAAATTGTCAAGATGTTATTTTTTAGTAGATAAAAAAAGTTTGTTTTTGGATGTTTACCAACGAAATTCGTTTTTAATAGATCCCAATCAGAATATTTCCTAGATTTTCTTATAATTTCTACCCGTTTATTTCTTTTTACTAGACTTTCGGTAATATCTAAATAATATCAACTGGCATTTGATACATTTTTGAAAATTGCATTCTTAAAAAAATACACTCCTGTTGGTGAGAAGAGTAAGTTTGACGTTTGCAAACAGAATCCTAAATTTGAAAATGAATTATTTTACGTTTTGAAATTCAAACATAAACAAGTACTTAGGTACTTACTTAAATACAATATTTGAAAACTAATAGTTTTTTTGTTTACGGATTCAATCATAAACAAGTATCTAAAATAAATACACTTTTAAAAAATCCTCCAAATAAACAAACTAAATGCGTGATCGGTAGGGCCAGTTTTTCAATCCAGATTATAAAAATCTTTGCTCTCATTTTTAAAAACTTTTACATTGAATGTTTTCTAATAAATACATTGTAAAAAAAGCAAGAATATTAAATTACTTGTTGATTTAAGTTACTGAATGCACGTGCAATGCAAAATGTTTTAGATAATTAAGTATACTAGACCAAAACAGAGATTCGATAAATCTTTATGGGTGAATAAATAATGAAATGATATAAGTGAGCATGAAGTATCTGAGCAGGTGAAAACTACAGTTTTCGGTGTAAAACTAAACCAGATTTTCGAGTTTTGATTATTATATTTTTCATTATACTTTACATTTATCTTTACATTTTGGCCGTTCACCGATTATCTATCTATCGCAGTAATACATTCTAGTTCAAGCAAATCAATTATGCGAAATCCCGTTATATTTTTTCTAAAAACGTAAAATAAACCGTGTTCTACGTTAAATCAGGCGGATGAAAAAATCTAGTGGTCATTAATGTCAACCGTATTTTACCAATGGAAAGTAGTACTTTTTTAAAAATTATATTTAAACGTTTGAAGATTTCAATAAAGTGACTCTTATATGCGGAGAAAAAAGTTGTTGTAATCCACAAATTTCTAATTTTACTGGGAACGGGCTGGCCACGCTTTTTAAATATTTGTATTTATTTTTTGAGTGAAATACAATCGCTGGCAATAATATTTTTCTTTTTTCATAAATACTATTTGAATAAAACATTAATATCGATAATAAAATATAATGGGGAGCTGTGCATAATCGCTTATGTGGACCGTTCGCCATTGGATAGAAGCTCCGGGCTGAATTCCTGGGATGGTCAACATTTGTCAAACTAGCACCTAAAGCGTGAGATCGGTCGCCTTATTTTACAGTAAATAGTTGCGATAAGCTTAATTTATTTTATCGTACAGCACCTTATGTTCCATCAGGCGCGCATTAGGCTTTAAAGATGATATTTTAATTATTTTAAATATGTTCGAAACCAACAGTTTGTCACTGATTTTCAATTTCAAATGTATAAGTGTGTGTAGAAAATATGCATGAATGGACATTTTTTTCTTTTTTGTCGGTGTGTCGTTCTATCCTCTCTGCCTACTCTTTTATAGAAACGTTATGATGGGAATATACTTAATAAGTTGTTAGAGCCTTATTGTCAATACTATATAGTCATAGGTATTATGGAATATCGATATTTTTAAATAAATAAAAATACAAATATGCAGTTATTGCAAACATGAACAATGGTAAAAACATAATGTTAACTGATTATTTGAATTTACAGGTTTAATAGTTTAATGTATTTCCGGTCAATAGAATATTTTTTATTTCAATATTACACACTTAGCTAAATCTGTAAAACGGACCCTTGAATGTCCAGAAGGCCCATATTTCACGCATTGGGCTCGTGACAAACACGTGTAACGACGGCCAGTCTCGTTGAACAGAGTTTTAGGTACCTACTTACCAATGAAAAGTTACACCATCTCTTTTACGTTTATCCGAACAGTTTTACTAATTATTTTTTTTGTTAAGTTTGGCACGTAAATTTTATAATGTTTAATTTAAAAAGAAAATGCCGTCCTACTTTTCTTTTCAAACAAACGTATTTCCGTATTATCACTTTGGATTATGGCACTATTAAAATTTACCATCGGCGAGTTCCAACAGTTTTGTTTTATTGATGAAAAGTGTATTATGGGAACTTTTACCATCCGTAAACCCATAAAAACGTCCAGTTTTAAATGCGGTCTTCGTTTGGTTAACTTAATGTCAAATGACCATTTATACTAACGAAGAAAAAATATTGAGAAAAACAAATGTACATATTTTAAAATGTCTTTTTAGCAAAAGTATTGCGGGTATTATTTGTACTATTTAAATTTAGTTAGTTTAGTTTAATAATATTTCCGAAATCATATTTAATCTTATTCATTGCTGTTTCATCATTATTTTGCAAATAGTTTGATTCTACAATATTTTAGAGATTCACCGATGTATGACATATATTTATATATATATATATTATTTATCATATATACATATGATAAATAATTAAGGCTTTAGCACAGAGCCTTGGCGTACTCTTTAATTATTTTCTTTTAGTTCTGAAATTATATTTTTTACTTTCAGTTTTTAAAATTTGTTATTAACGTAAGTTTCAAACCATTTTAAGACATTTTTTTTTATTTCCAATGAATTCTAATTTTTTTATTGATAGAACAAGAATATTAGAAAAAAATAGAAAATATAGAAAAACAGCTAATACATATTTTTGACAATATCTTATTTCCAATCATCTATTAGTTTATTAAGATCTGATTTACATGAAGATTAATTGTTCCTCAATTGTTCTTTCATAACTTATCATATTCGTTTTGTCCAGAAATTCAACAAGTTGATTTTTTCATAATAAATTCCTTCAGTTGTTCATATTTTGGAATCGCGTTGATAGTTAAAGGCAACAGACAAAAACGTTGAAGACATGTGGATCTTTGAACATAAATAGGATGGCAAATGTACATAGTGTGTAAAATGGCCACAAAAACTAGCTAATGACAGATTACAAGCCTGTTAATGCCTAGACTTACGCAATTTCTTCTCAAAGATGTTTTCTCTCTCTCGCAACAAATTTCAATAACTCCCTAGGGAAGAAGTCCAGCCTGTTTACAAGCATTTGGGCATACTCAGAACATTGTTGATAGACAAGGGAAAACCATATCGGTGCAGCTCTTCACACTTGTCTTGCAGAATGTATTTGAAACACCGAATAGGAATAATAAGAGTGTAAAGATTGGCGGTATGTTCTTCAGTCATCTCAAATTCACAGATGACACAGTAGTAATAAGTAAACAGATGAATGAACTAATAATATAATGATAATGTTTACTCTATTTAAGTTTTCAGTATTTTAAAACAATGTTACATCAAAAATCTATCCCTTAAAGGTAATTATAACGTGCTTTATGAGTCACACGATCGGTCTGAAAAAGGCCAAATGAAGCATTTTAGTACATCATTTTGCAGTTTATTCGAATCAGCAAAAATAGTTTCTTACCTTTTTGTGTATCTGATATTCGAAGAAGTAGAAAAAGAAGTGAGAGTACTTCTACTCCTTTCCGCATTCCTTGGATTTCCCGTGCCCACATTTCACTTAAACACCAAGGAACTATTAAAAACACATTTTGCACTTCGCTTACATGATTTTGTCACCAATCTAAACGGAAACCTCAATCCGGTTTTTATTTCATTGTATTGAAGCATTTTTTGTTTGGACCAATTAACACTTGTTTTTATCAATTAAAAATATGAAATTAGATAGCGGTTTTCTGAAATTGTTAAAATAATTATACAATAAGAAAATATTCATCTTCCATGTCTATCTATTAATATTTATAAACATAACGTAAAAAGGTACATTTGTTAATTAAGGAGGGAAGAAATGTGTTAACTTTACAGAAGGGGCGATTGTTGCACCGTCAATACAAAAATTGCTCGCTTTTAATTCTAGCTCTCGATGCATAAATAACTGGTCAACTAAATTTATCAATTTATTTTATTTGACCGGAAAGCCTTGATAAGTTAAAAGAAATACTATCTCGGTCATTTTTTGGCGAAATGGAATGAATGTAATCGTGAGGCCATCGTTGTTATCGAACAACAAGAGATTTTGAGTCTGTTAATGCATAAAAAATATCGAACATGACCCTAGTAAGAAGTCCGTTGGAATGTGGGTCTTCAGTTTGGTCTCCTCATTATGTAACCCATATAAATAGTGTGGAGAAGGTCCAACACATTTTTTAAAGATTCCTGAATTTCAAATTAAGCATTCCAATTGAAGAGCTAAACTATACATGTCTAATGAAGCAATTTAAATAAATATGTATTATTATTTATTGATTATAATTATAACTAACGGCCAAAACCAAATTGTACAAAATTAAAGTAAAATACACAGTTGTATAATTTAATGAAAACATAGTCAATTGTTATGGTTAAACTCAGTAAAAGTAATGTAGAGTAAAAAAAAAAAAAGATTTACAGTAAAAGAGTGAAGTATAGAAGAAAAGTAGTAAAAAAGATGTGCATTTTAGGTTTGTAAATCTTACATAGGCACACATTGTTAGGCACAAAAATTTAGCAAAAAACAAAAAAAAAGACGTTTTTATGAGTTTATTATACAGACTTAATCTCCGGTTCATCGGTTGTTGTTGTAAAGTGAGTAGTTCTTACTTCCTATGTACAACCGAATGAGCATAAACCCATCTAGGTAGCAAGTATGACTACTTGAATATATAAAATTTCAGGGGTCTCAAACTAATTATTTTATTTATTCTATCTTAAAATTAAAGAAAATACATATTACAAATTAAATAAAAATGTTTCATATAAAAACTTAAAACAAATAGAAATATTATATATATATATATACATGCACATACATTTACACATACACGCATATATCCACATATATACACACACATGCAAACAAACATACCGCACATGTATCTAACATATCAAAGTAAGGGTGTACAAGATATGAAATATTATCCAGAAATATTGCAACCATCGTCTCCTTATACTTGGGAAGCGACATGTTCCAGATATCGAGATGTTCTAGAAATTCATTAGCGAGATTTTGCATTCGATTTAGAGGAGTGTTGAATCTGGAAACTGTCCGACTGGTAGTACAATAAAACATTTAACGGTTTTTTGTGTTTTTGGTTGGGGCATAAAGATTTATCATTTGTAACAACGAGGGACGATCTAAAATATAATTTAGGATTTTGTATAAATTGATTAGATCAAACATTTTTCTCCTATCGCTCAGTTTTAATAAATTAAGTAAAAAAAGCAATTGATTACAACTCAAATAATCCCCTAGTGAATTCATTTTGAATTTAGCATATTTCAAAAATATATATTGAAAAATATAAATAACAAAAATATGTATTAGTGATAGAAGGGAAATTTCAGATCAAGTGCTGTTTTTCAAGTTATTAAATAATGTTCTTGACAGTCCCAAACTTGTAAATTTTGTGAATTTTTATGTAAGACACCGTGGGACGAGACAAAAAACCTTTTTTTCTGTTGATTTTCATTGTTCAAACTACGCTAAATACTCACCTATTCTACGGCTCCACATGTTAGCAAATAAACATGGAAACTTAGATTTATTTCATTTATCTTCATATCATATCAAAGGCATAAGCCGTCGTAACAAATAGATAAATAAGTTATAAGGAATGCTATTTCGGTCATTTTTAAGCAAAATATAATAAATTTGATCCTAAGACCATTATATTATACGTGTATTTTTTATAATTTGTGCATTAATATATACACACATGTCCACCCTACTTAACCTAACCTGGGCTGGTATTCCAAGCGCTCTCGTGGCCGTATTATCTCACATACAAAATACACGAGAAAAACTGTCTTCCCGTGCCACGAGAGTGGTTCAAAATAGCACCCCTGACCTTCACAACTAATGTCGAAAACATATTTACACACGAAAATAAACCGACTTATGTATTTTTAATATACATATTTCTGTAAATATCTGTCATTGGTTTTGTTTTACGTATATTTTTTGTGTTGTATTTTTTTAACATCTATTACTGCTGATATCTCCATTAATTAATTAATAAAAAATTACAGTTATTATTATTACCAAATACAGAAATGGCATTTCAGTAATTTTTGGGCAAAATAGAATGAATTTGATCTTAAAGCCATTATTTGATATAAGAATGGTTTTTCGGTCAATTTTTAATGTAAATAAAGTATTCCATCGTCTCTATTGCGTACACCATAATTAGTCCGACACACGTTTTGTCCGACACACGTTTTGTTTCACTTAGGAGCGGGTGTGGAAAAGAAGAAAAATATAATTTCTAGGCTTTACCAAAATCTTTGGTTCAAAGGTGAAAAGATATCTCGTGTCTATAACGTATTCTTCTGCTAGTACAGATTTTTCAGGGTGCCCAAGTTTACACTTTCTTTTTTGTTTGTCAATTATTTTCTTTGAATCGTTTTTTCTCAAACTGTAGCATAACAAGGAAGATGCTTTTTTAGCGAAATGTAATTTTTGTTGCTTTTTCGCAAAGAAATGTTATTGAGGCTTCAGGGAAATTCTTCACATATATTATTAACCGTTTGCATATTCATAATATTTAGGCTGTAGTCTGGTAAAACGAACGCAAAATTAGAAAATCTTAGGATTTTGCGATTTTGAAACGAATGTTTTTTTTTTAATCGCGCAATTATAAAAAAATTGAAAAACATAAATTAAATAAACCCAATATTTTTTAAATGTATTTCTGTTAAAAAATATTTGTTTCACCAGACTACAGCCTTAAAGGGTAACAGGGCAAAAGCAAAAGAGGCAATTTACTTTCACCTCCGTGTTGCTGTTGCTGCCTAATTTAAAAAAAAAAAAATCCTTGATAAACCCTTAGGGTTACATACATTTAACAAAATATTTTTACTTTTAAGATTAACATTCTACTGTAAATAATAATATTTTAAACATCTTTTGTATGGTTGTCTGAGTCTTTTGTTTAGTTTTGCCTAGTAGTTTATAGTACAATTTCAGTCCACGGTTTATAAGTCTCGATTGGTAGTCGAGATTGATGATTAGATTACGAGATGAAAAAGTAACGTTCGTTTTAAGATTGTGCAGAACTACTGGAGAAATAGTTTGCTGTTGGTGCTCTTTTGAACATTTCAAAGCAATAGGAAATTTTCATATATTTGATAAAATCTGTTGTAGTGGCCAGCCCTTTGTAACAATTTGGTGTTGCAGTTTTGAAGATGATCGTGATGTAAGATGTAATTGCATCAAATATTAAAAACTAAGAAGAAATCGAAGAATTTCATAATGATGTTGCTTTATTTCAGATTCGGTTTCCGTCGGTTGTAAGAATTTTTTATTTTTTTTCATAATTGATCTGGGTGTTGCAGTGGCGTATTATTCATAAATTCCTTTAACATCTTTTCTTTCCTTCCTACTGACAAGGCTCTTAAATAGAGGCTCAGCGGGTTATTCCTTTAAAATAAAAAGCATGTTTCGTATATAAATATTATATGCGTGCCATTATAATCTTAATAATCTTAAACAATTACTTTACATTCATTTTGATTATTTATTTATAATTTTATTTGTTGAACACCATTTTTATACATTTTTAAACATTTTGCAGTTCTGTTGCTTAATATATCTGTTGCTTTTTTGTTATTTTTTAAATGCATATTTGAAAATCTAACTACTAATGGTACAGTTTATCTATATTTTTCTTTATTTTACTACGCCGAGTCTTACTTTTGCATTGCAGCATACTTTTTTGGTTTTAACATACACATTATTTAAATAATTTATTTTTTTTGTACTTACCTGTATTATTTTTGTAAATGCCCCATAGGCTTATTGTAAAGTTAAATTTAATAAAATTACAAAGGGCAGATTGATTTTTGCGGTATCGAATTTTTTGTTATATAAAAACAGGCATACGCACTAGCCGGTATACCAAGAGACCGACTGATCGAGAGTCGCCACTTAATAAATATAAAATTGAAAATTTTTATAAAATCAACTCACCCTAATTTGACCTTGTGAATGGATTTGCACGCTCACGATTAGTGTGAAGTCGATCTAACTGCTAATAAAATATGTACATTATGCGCAGCTGCACAGAGGGAAAAATGAAAAACTCCAGAAATGCGATGCCATTTGAGTCACGTCACGCTTGTTTAATACGTAGATTACAATTTTTCTCATAAAGGTAATTGAAATTCAATATTTCTACAGCAAAATGATGATACTGATGAAATAAAAAAAACAAATACAGTTTCTAGCCTTTGGCCTCCCCGTGCGTCGTACCTTCATACAATGCACAAATTAATGGACACTAAAACTACCTCAAAACCAAAGAAACTCAATTTATATAAACATTTTTAGATGCATATTAACGACTACTCACCGTGAGCAGAATTGGATAAATATTATGTTACATTAGCCTTTAGCTTTAGCTGACAAATTGGTTTTTGCTACTTTATAATTACCAAATTTCCATGTAAAAATATGTTTTTTTATCCGAATAAGTTAATCGTGTTATTTAGGGCACGGATTAAACTCTGTAATATCCCTCTTGGGATAGTTTTTGTCGGGCAAATAAGAAATGTATATAAAGTTGATGTTCATAGGTCAAACATTGCAACAAATGAATTATCGTAATATTCTCAAGTTATAATTTAGGCACGAAATGGTAACAAATATCGCAAGTTCTAAATCGTGAATATAAATTCATAACATATCAGGTACAAAGACTGCCACCAACGCACTATGGAAAATGGTAGAACAACGGCATATCATAAGTGATTTTTACCAAAGTTGCTACTGACACATTTCAATATATTTTTTATATAGTTATATAGTCAAACTAGAAAAAATTATAAAATTTCAAATTAAGTAAACATCATCTGTATATTTTCAATGCCACAAACTGAATTTTTTTACGAATACCATTTTAAATATGTTCACTTCATCACTTTAAAGGTTAATTTCTTATTCCTTTTTTAAACATTATAAGACAACTGAAAAAAAAAAAAAATAATTGTATGAACATTGAAAAAATTATACAAAAAAATAACATAAAAAATAAGTTCATCGAGACTTTTGACGGCCACCCACGTGTCTTCACGCTTTACATTCCATGTTGTTTTGTAGCGTAAGTATTCATAAAAAAAAAACATTTTTATAAATAAGCTGCTAAAATTTGCTTATCACGAAGTTAGAAAACCAAAAACCGCTATCTATGGCGGTTTCAAATATATGACTGAAATGTACGACTATTTATTAAAAATATTTTCGAATTAGTATGTTATTCATTATTAAATGAATCATTTATTGATATTATTGATATGTATTTGTCATGTTTGCACTCATGTTGCGTGTGAAAAATGTAAAAACAAGATGACAATACTATTATTGATTCAACAGTATATAAAAAAGCTACTTTTTGTATACATTTAATATAATTATACAAGCCTTTAATTGATACAAATTTAAAATAAACGCTATTTTGTTATTTCTTTAGAGACTATTTTTAAGAGTACTAAACGTGATAAAATACTACCCTTTATCGAAGGAGGGAAAACATATGAGGCATAATCGAGAGTTCTCAAAGAAAGTTATCAAATCTCTGAAGACAACATATGTTTTATCATCAGTGATATTCAAAAACATATTATTCCCACTTTCAATAAACGATCTACGGCATCTTCACGGATTAAGAATGTATTTTTGATGAAAAACAGTGATTGGTTGAATTTAGAATATTTAGTTTATTTACCTAATTCAGAAGACGCTACAATCACCTCCTCACCATAAACTTCTTCTGGAAAACTCAGAAGACCGTGCGTATCTTTTGCAGACTCGTCACAATCCAGCAAAAAAATAAGAAATGCCATACTACTTAATGAATATGTATTTGAGCACATCTACAATATATATTTTCAGGGATTACGTTTGATCGGAGAAGAAACAGAAGCAAAACTTGTGGAAACATTAAGATTTGCTGACATTAAAAATAAAACTTTATATTCGCGTTTCATATTAAATGACGCAAAGCAGAAAAAAATGCTTACTGATCAAGAAGCATTGAGCGTTTTGATTGATTTAGATTTGACGAAAGCACAATATTTGTATTTAAGGAATTAAACAAACGAAAGAATTTTTTTTTATATTTCCACCATATTACAAAGTACAAGAAATTAAAAAGACCTGCTATCCACCCCCTTCAGCAATGGAAATTACAAACACATACAAAAATACTAAAACTTCAAGATTTATTGGATCATACTGAAAATATAATTTTGACCATAGATTCCGTGTACAAGAATGGATTGAAACATTTAGTTTTATACAGTAAATGGGGCGTAAAAAAGGAGTAAAAAAAAAAGAAGAAGAAGTAAATGGGGCTGTGGTGGCTCTTCTGGTCAAAGCCAGCACAAACAAAAACTACCGGAAAAATCTGTACTTATTTCTAATGCAAACTTGTTTATTGCTTCTTTGGTGCCTATAAAATTAATTGACAAGCTAACAGGCGCTGTTGTCTGGTGAAATGCGGTTCCTTCATCTGTTCCTTTTTTGTTGGCCTATGCTAATAGAATTCTGTAAAGAAACTCGCAAAAGAAACGAAAGCTGTTGTGGATGAAATTAAATCTCAAATTCAGTTTTTGGGACTATCATTAATCAATAAAGAAGGTGACGTAGTGCTTATATAGCATGAACTATTCCTAAAAATGATAGATGGTAAAGTGAATCAGGTACTAAAGGATACACTTTCTGGTTCCACATGCTCTTCCATAGGTTCCACATGGTATCGTAATATGTGGAGCTACTCCACTGCAAATGAATGATTTGACTAAAGTGACTGTTAAGCCTGATGATAAAAATTCTTATCGATACGGACTGTCTACATTACATGCCTGGATTCGTTGTATGGAAATGATACAACATAATATATCCTACAACCTTTCTATTAAATCATGATCAGCCACAAGCGAAGAAAAGAAACGACTAAAGCAAGAAAAGAAATCTCTGCTTCAAAAACGTTTTCGTGATAAGCTAGGGTTGATTATCGACCAATCACGACAAGGAAGTGGTAAGACCAATGATGGTAATACCGCCAAAAGATTTTTTCAAATGTACACTGCTCTGCTGAAATTACAGAAGTAGATGCAAATTTGATTCACCGACCTTACATAATTCTGCAAGTTCTTACATTGGGTGTAATGATAAACGCTGAAAAATTTGGCAGTTATGCTATGGAGACGGCCAGGATTTACGTAAGTAACTATGAATGGTATTATATGCCATCGTCCGTGCACAAACTTTTGATTCATGGCGAGAGTATCATTATGCATTTTGTAGTACTTCCTATTGGTCAACTTTCAGAAGATGCTCAAGAATCCCGTAATAAGGATTATAAAATAATTCATCTGCATCATGACAAAAATGCTCTCGATCAGTTATAAATGAGGATGTATTCTATACTCTTCTTATACTTCTGATCCGTACATTACCAGCATTAGAAAAGAGTTTAACAAAAAAGTGAGAGAACTTGATGAAGATACCCTAGATTTTTTGAAAATGAAATAACTTATTCCAGATCGTGAAGTTCATCAAGTAAATCATAAATTTATGATAAATACAAATATTTTATAATTTTATAACAAAAAACGACTACTAATACTACTTTCCGCTATCCGCACCCAATGGTGCAAAGGGCACTGCATTTGTACAAAATACACAAAAAACACAAGTATAAAAATATTTACTAATTTTTCAAATTATTTCTTACGACTACTTGTTTAAGAATTGAGAAATGTAGGAAAACACTGTAACATGTTTTTTTTATATTGATTTATGTTATGAGCTATGTAGGTTAATATCAAGGTGAAAAATATGTATGTATGATCATCTTGCCTTTAGGTAATAAAATTATCAAGATACACTTTGTGTGCCAATGCAGTGTCCTATGCACCATTGGTTGCGGATAAAGGAAAGTAGTAGTAGTAGTAGTTGTAGTTTGTCTATATTTTTCTAATATTAAGTTTTGTGTAAGTTAATTAATTAAAATTTACCTAACATTTTTTTTTTCGATTATTATTAGAATATAATGTTTAAGCTCTAAATAATATGAACATATTTCTTTGTAGACTTTCAAGTGACGTTCTTCAAATTTTACAGATTTACGATAAATGTTTAATAACCGATCGATATTATAATATTAGTTTGTAGGTATAATAATAATAATAATAATAATAATCAAAGTTTATTAACAAAAATAACAATAACTTTATCTGTAGTAGATATACACACTTAGGTAAAAGATTTCTCTGGATCATGTCTAGTCTGCCTAACTAGATACAACTTGTTTTGAGGCAGACATTTTTATGCAAAAAATAATCAATGACATTATTACCTACTTGTTACTTTACTATACAGTTATACAATATTATTTATTATTTGGGAATGTATTTTGAGTAAATTTTCCGATTTTTCTCGACCTAAACCCAGTAATCAATTTTTTACAAATTTATTAAATTGAATCCGGGTCATGGTTTTGCAATATTTGGGTTACATATTGAATATTTTTGGGCCCTTTTTCTTTGCCCGAAATTCAGGGCCCTTTTTCTTTGCCCGAATTCAGAGTTTGTGATTGACTCTATGACCCATCCTCTAGTTTGACCTCTGGTAGTGTGGGAGTGTTCCTTTTGGGATTTGATAGAATAGTTTACTTTCACAAATATTATTATTCTAAAAATATATAATTGCCTTATATCTAAGATCTCAAATTTCTCAAGTAACATGACGCTATATACATCTTACATCTTATAATCAAATAAACACCATTTTTTATGTTTTCATTATTATTGTTTTAATTTTATTGGATGAAAATAAAAATATCATATTAAAATTGATTGCATTTCAAGCTTATTTCATTATAAGACTATTTTATAATGGAGTATTTTTCAAAAACATACCTTTTAAAATAAAAGAGTTATTGACTTTTGATCCGAAACCGACCTTTATTTTCCATAGTGCAACGTGATGAATATTATTAAAACACGAATATTTTCAATTAAAAAATTCATCATAATTTTATCATTTTCACTTTTTTAAATGGATTCTTTGTACGTCCAGTATCGGACGTAATCGACCTTTCTTAGAATAAATACAAATAAAAAAAGAAGTTGACAATTGCGATTTAATACTATTATGTAAATAAACTGGTTTGCATTTAATTAATAAATTAAAAAACATGTGTTGCATAAGATTTTTTTTGTGAAAGTAAAATATAATTGACGGGTTTATTGATATGAAGAAATATTTTCCAACTATCCAAAAAGATAAAAAAATATTGATGTACAAGTCAAGACTTATAACAACCACTACAAGTATGTACATACCTTCAAAATTTCAAATTATTCCATTCGAATTGTAAATATGTACATAATTAGTGTTGCTAAGGGCATATTTTTTTCAATACTGGATTCTGCTGGAAAAATCGTATGGATTTACTTTTTTCTAGTCAGCACGCCTAGTGTCGTTGCTAAAAAAGGTTCCGTTTCGCTAGTGTGAATTTTATCGTGACAGATGTGTTGTGTGCTTTTCATTTTTTTGCGATGGACAGTCGAGCACGTGACCGTTAAGTTTCGTTTCTTGTTTAAAAAACCTAGCTCGAAAACTCTTGAAATATTAACAAAGGTCGACGCAAATAATGCTATGGGAAAAACTCGAGTGTTTGAGTAAATGTTCCGTTTTAAAAAAGAGAAATGTCAATTGATGACCTACCCCACTCTGGACGTCCTTCGACGACTCAAACCGACAAAAATGACACTAAATTTTGCCAAATCATCTTAAAAGGCCAACAATGGATCAATAAATAAGTTGTGTAGCTATCTATCCAGATACTTGATACTTGATGACTTGGATTTCAGTGCAGTAAAGATTTGGGGATAAAAATTGTGGCTCTCAAATTTGTTCTCACACAGCCCTTTTTTTGCACAAATATTTGACCAAAAAAGGTAAAACTTCTGTCCCTCACCCCCCTTGTCCACGTCCATCCGTGCTAGCTCTCTGCAACTTTATTTTACTCCCCAGAGTGAAAAGATATAATATGATAGTAAAGCGTTTTGCAGACGTCGCTGAGGTCAAAAAAAAAACGCTATCAAGCGTCAAGGTAGACGGATTTTCAAAATGTTTTGAACAATGGAATAAAAGATTAAGCAAATGCATATGCTCCAAAGAAGAGTAGTTGAAAGGTTTTTAAAGGTTTTTTTCTAAAATAATTCAATAAACAATGAAACAACAATATAAGTTCAGTTTCCTTCGGGTATCTCTCGTATAAAATATGTATGATCACCTCGCTCTGAATTAAAATGGCTGCTTCTTAAACGGAACATAAATCGTCAGTGACCCTCATTATGATTTTTAAACATCGTAGGAAGGAAATTTAGCAGTCTCTAAAAGAGAGTGCAGAATTATCACCATCATCATTCCATGTCCGCTTCTCAGTTGGAGCAGATGACGTCCACGAAAATCCTCCAAGCGCCTCTGTCGGCTGCCAGCTCCTGTGTATCATCCCAAGTCAGGTTCGCATCCCGTAGTTCTGACACGAACTGCCGACGAACAGTCAGCAGGGAGATGTCCGAGACGCCAAGAACCTGATGCCTCGTAAAGTAGGTAAGCGCGGCTCTCAGGAAGCGTCCGCAGTACACGGCCGAGCAAACAGTATCGCCTCCGCTCAATGACAGTTGTCACCGGAGTTTGCTCCGTCCGTTCTCTTATTAGGTACTTCATTTCATACAAAATCAAACCACCGCACACCCGAGATTCTTCCGAGACATCTATTCTACAGTAAAATGTTTTCTAAATCTCGGAATCCTTTAATAAAGGACAGATGTAAAAAACGTATTATAATTATAAATTTTAAAATTTACTATAAAAAACACAGTAGCCGCTGGTTAGAAAATGAATGAAAACATTGTAAAACTGTGCGAGAAAACAGAAAGAAACTAACCACGGCAGAGAGGAAAGCGAGCCACGAACTTCTAATTTGAAACTCGCAATACTTCTTCGGTTTTTATAATTATTTAACGAACAATTATACTTTAAATTTATTGTATTCCAAGATATTAATATTGTTAATTGAAATTCATGATACATTTCTTTTCGTGTTTGAAAAGAAATAATAATAGAGAAACTTTCCAAAAATGAACGGCAACGTTAGACGAGGACGACCAAGGAAGACGTGGCATGATCAGATAAACCAAAATCTTAAGTCTGGTCATGTCAAAAGCAGACAGAACCGAAGGGCATGTATGACAAGATGTATGAATGTGGAAGAGGCTAGGAGTGTATGCCAGGATAGACGTGTGTGGCGGTCCATTCTCTCTGCCTACCCCTACGGGGAAATGGCGTGATGGTAGTAGTAGTAGTAGTAGTAACTTTCCAAGCAAATGCTCCAAATAATATCCATCTAAACGTAAATTAAATATTGTGTAAACATATTTTTAAAAAAAAACATTTATCATTTGAGAAAATAGGTTTTACCTCAATTTAAGAAAATAATATTATAAATCCAATAATAATCCACGGCGCGAAATTAATAATTTCACATTTAAAATAGAAGAACACATTGTTATATTTATATTTAAAGGAAAATACTTTATATTTTCTGTGGAATGAAAAGAACCGAAAACACACTCCAACAATTTGAATGCCGAAAGACGCACACCCACTTTCGTATAATTAATAATTAGCGCGCTCGGAACTCGATCTCTAGACAGTGTAGCGAAGTCCGCGGAGGTACGCGCCGCGACCTTCTGCCGCGAAGGGTGAACTGCTACTGCCACTGCCGCCTGCCGCTCGCCCTCTCCCGCTCCGTCTCCGGCCCCCATACCCCCTCGGACCCTCCCACCCTCTGTCTTTCAACTCCCGCCCCATAAAGGAAAATTGAATCATAAATGTTGATGAACATACCAACCACCATGCTGATAAGATGCCTTGGTGAATTTTCATTATTTTGTAGGATATTATTGTTCCTCAAGTACCCGACATGGGACGCGAGACGCCATTATTTTTTGTCCTGAAGTCATCTGCAGCGCGATCTGCACGGCTACGGCTCCCCATAAACCAGTCACTGGTGGGACGGTCCCATGATAATAAATATTATACCAGCAGGCAACAGTCGGCTATCGTCGAATTGACCAGACATAAAATTTGGTTTTTTGATGTTTGAAGCACTTATTTGATAAGATTTTGGTTTATCTAATCATGCTACGTCTTTCTTGGTCATTTTCGTCCAACGATTCCGTTCACTCTCGCCATTTATACTTGTTTTACCATTCTTTCGTCATCCATTCCTTCTATATGACCAAATCATCTCAGAGATACTTTTTTCTTTTCGTAGTTATACCTGCCTTTTTACACTCTTGCCTGATGTCATCATTCGTAACCGTGTCATACATTGATTTCACACACATTTGTCTGAAAGATCGCATTTTGTTCGATTGCATGATCGCGTTTACTCCGCTTTCATCCTTCTCTTCTCTTACTGATATACAAAAAGATATTATGTATCGTTACTAAATCTCACTGAACTTTTTTTTTTTTTTCTAATGACATTATGACAAATTTAGGGCGATAATTTGTTTGGCCTTTGACATTTTCGACACGACTTTATTTTGCATTTTTTCTTCTTTTAACGGGAAATTCACACAGACAATTTAGGTTCCACGTTGACATTTGATATTTGATATTGCAAGGACGCCGATCGACGAAAGATAAAATTAGTGTCCTACAGTATCAGAGATTACTACTATTGCTCTGCACTGCGGGCGCAAGCCGACTTAGGCCCGTATTCCATGTTACAATTTACAAATATCGACTGAGGTCCAAATGTTAACTCGCTTTTTTATCGTTATGGTGAGGATTTTTTGTATTTTACTTGTATATCTGTAAATGGAGTATCAAATTATATTAATAACTCAATTTGGCAAAAAACCCAACTTATGCCCCTTTTCCATGTCAGCACGGAATATTAAATATCCGTGGTGTAGTGGTTAAGACGGATGACTCACGCAAGGCAGGTTCTGGGTTCGATTCCCGGTGAGGACACATACAATTTATGTGATTTTTCTCTAACCTGAGTGTACTGTGCAGTAAATCAAAGTGTAAAAAAAAACTATGCATCGACTGATTTTCATCGAAATTCTACTGATTATTAAACATTTCCATGTTTTCCATGGAATTTTTATATTCGAAAATTTATTAACTAACCACTACGGATTAAAACATTCATTTTTCAAAAATGGCATACATTTTTTATTCATACTTTGTTGTTGACAATAATATTTTTTACATCTTTTGAAAACTTTGTCTGAGTCATTTGCTTAGTTTTGTCTAGTAGTTTATTGTATAATTTCAGTCCCTAGTTCATTAGTCTCGATTGTCCTTGTCTTGTTTTAGAATGTTGTATATGATATTTTTCTGATATTCTCGTATTATGTCAATGTTTGCTACAATTTTTTTTTTGTTTTAGTTTTTTGTCTACAATAACATCAGTGGCTAATTTATGAATAAATTTAAAGAATTCTCTTTTTTATTTTAATAAAAAGAAATATTTGCGATCTTATGATTTATCCAAATATTTAATTTTGAGGGCCTTGTTCAACGAGTTGTAAATAACTTACTATTAGAACATGGGAATCTTGATTCCTTGTTTGTTGTCAAACATGTGAATTCCGATTCCAACTTGTTGGGGTAGAGTGGGATTCGAACCACGGATCTTTGATCTGTGAGTCCGAGACACTAGCCACAGGACCACATCCCGACTCAATTCTTGTTTAAGGAGTTTAGTAACATTTAATTGCTTAGTATGTTTAAATAGTTTTTTAGTTGCTGTTTTAGATAGGAAAGATAGTATACGAACATTGATATTTTATTTTGCTGTCTTTATAGTCTGTTTGTGATTTTTTTTTCGTCCTCAAAATAAGCAATACACTTATAAATGAATAAACCGAATACTCACTTTTTTCTGTTTGCTCAGAAAGCTACTTTTTTGATATCTGTTTATTTTTAGTATTATAATTATTTTATTTCTTAATATAACATCACAACAGGTCAGGAGGCTCAAATACAATGATGAATTACATTACATGAAATAAAATAGAAACTATGATTTTTGTATTCTCACCGGGAATCAAACCCGAACCTTCCGGGTGTGAGTCAAGCGTCTTGACCACTACACCACGAAAGCCACCTATTATGCCTTTACATATTATTATGAATACTACTTATTTTTCGGTCGTACATAATACATCCTCTTGTTTTGGAGCTTGTCGACTTGTTCCTGTCCAAGCGGTAAGTATTGTATGAAGATAACCCGAGCTCTGCCGTGTTGATGTCAGGATATAGCCAGGTTTCTGAGAAGATTAGGACAACTTGTAATAGAGTGGGGGCAACTCTTGAGAAATCTGTTAACTTTGTGCACATTCCTCTTAAATTTTGGTATATACATTGAAGTTCTAATTGTTGGTATTGTTTTTTGGTACAGTTGAGACGAATTTAGGTAGGGCATTTATGTATTTAACTGTTAGATTAGCCTCTCCTTTACTGATTCTTGATTCCAATTTCTTTCTTAGTTCTGTCAAATATGTTTTTTATTTTGTTGTAAGATCCGATTTCAAGTTCAATCCATTAGGTACTTTTGATTTAAGCCTTAACAGTCGTTTAGCTTGTAAAGAATCCCAAAATTTGACTTTAATAGATCTGCACACATCCGGTCGGTACTGCCCCAACCTGTAAATTTTTATGATGTCACCGCTGGAAACTGGTTCAATGTTATTGATCATTTGTGTACTGTTTTTGACGTCATCTCCATTTTTTTTGCTAGGATAAGTAACGTACTTTCCGGTGAATTGTATATTATGACATTTTTAAAGCGTTCTTTTGTCTCTTCCAATTCAGAGATTGCTTCGATTAAGGTATTCTGGTTGCAGTTTGGTTGAGACTGGATGGAAAGTTGATTTTGACAATTTATTTGTAACCTTTTAACTATCCATCTAAACTCGCCATTCCTACAGCCATTTGCCCAACCATACTCAAAAATTCAGAAAAAAATGGAGATAATTTTGAGATTTGCTCTTTATTATATTTATTACTTTAGTCATTAATCATAACGTTCAATTATTTATTGTGATCTCACTCATTTAGAACAAACAATTAAAACTAACAAAAAGTAAACTTTGATTTTTTACTAATAACCTAAAAATATTTGACGTTTACAGTTAATGAATTAAAATGATGTGATTTCACTTTACAATTTTATAGTTTTTATTTTATTAAATAAAATGTAAATATTTATTGTGATCTCACTCATTTAGAACAAATAATTAAAACATGCCTTGTTCAGCACTTACTAAGTCACTATTTCTGCTCATTTATTACCCTACAAGCTGAACAAGGTAATGTTTTGCTCTTGCTAGATTTGACGTTTACAGTTGATGAATTAAAATAATATCATTTCACTTTATAATTTCATAGTTTCTATTTTATTAAATTAAATGTCACGTTTTTAACGTAAATATTTAATTGTGAGCTCACTCATTTAAAACAAATAATTAAAACATACCTAACCTAACCTAACCTAACCTAACCTAACAAGGTACACAGCACCTGAACACAGCACTTACTAAATTACTATTTCTGCTCATTTATTTCCCTAAAAGCTTAACCCGGTAATGTTTTGCTATTGCTAGATTTGAAAACATACTTTTTTAGTTAAGTTAAAACATTTTACTTTGAGTAAATATGTACGGATACATGATTATTTTTGTGTTTCAGTTTACATAACTTGTGAGGACAGAGAATATTGATAAATAGGTGTTCGCACATTGTCTTCCTGTCACTGTCTTGTGATGCCTTCCCGTTACTGTACAGAAAAGACAACTGTGTCAGAATTTTTATAAGAATAGACAAAATCGACGTTTATATCCCGTTTTCCGCACCTCAAAAGTCAAACGATTTTGTTTGTTTTTTAACACAATAGCAAAAATTAAAATTAAAAATGATTACATTAACATACATGTATTTCAATAAACATCTAGACAACACGCTTTATAGTATACGAGCTGAACCCGGCAATGCTTTGCTATTGCTAGATTTGAGTACATACTCGTATATGTATATTCAATTAACACAATTGAATGTTTGATATCAATAATTGTTTTTAGTCCAAACTAAATATGTACGCATACATTATTCTTTTCGTGTTATGGTTGATATAAATTGTGAGGACAGAGAACATTGATAAATAAGTATTCGAACATTGTTTTCCTGTCACTGTCTTGCAGATACCTCCCCGATTCTGTGAAAAAAAGACAACTGCATATCAGACAATAGACAAAATCGACGTTTCGCTACCGCACCTCAAAAGTAAACCGATTTTGTTATTTTTTTTTGACAAAGTATCAAAATTAAATTTTCTGTATCTGTACATTTTGTGTTTTCCAAAAATAATTTGTATACCGTGCGCCCGAAGACAGCAAATAAAACTGTCTAGTTCCCATTATAAACTATTTTTTTAAAAACGAAACAATTGGACACGCCAATAGTAAATATCGATAGTGGGTAAAAAAAATCACTACATTCGTGTCATAATCCAGAGAGAAAATACGGGAATACGTTTGTACGAAAAAAAAGTCAGAACGCGTTTCCTCTTAAGATTCAACATTTTAAAGTATACTCATTAAACTTAACTTCATAATGCTCTTATGTAACCATAGAAACAGGTTTGGTGTTCATAATGAAAACCATCTACCTATTGATACATGAAGACGCACTAGGAACCCTTAAAAATTATGACACTTAACTCATGTCCAAACGCTCAGTTCTGCTTTACGTGTATTTAGTCGTTTTTTGACCGTCAGCCGGGTTTCAACGTGAGCTTGACATTTAATTTGAAACCGAAATGCTTTTTTGAGCCGTGAAAGCGTGTAAAAACAGTTCGGATAAACGTAAAAAAGAGGGTCTCACTTTTTATTGGTAAGTAGGTACCTAGGTAGTTGTTTATGAATTCCAAAGGTTAAAATAAATGATTTTCAAATACTAAATTCTAGTAGGTACCTAGGTACTCATTATTATTAAAGCATTATTAAAAATCCATTACAAAAATCATAGAAAATAACCGTTGCTTGAAAACGCTAAAATACTCACTTTTTTAACATACTAAAAAACAACGTCCTTTCGATTTTTTTTTTATTCATGCATTTTAGTCGAATGCAACCATAGAAAATCGATGAAAAACACATGTATGCTTCTTATTTTTTTTCCAGTCAACATATTGAAGATGTTATTATTTATAAACCCTGAAGACGTAATTTAAAAAAAATCCAAAAAACCCCACGCAAATCTGTCTACCCATTTTCGAGGTTTTGCAATAACGGCAATGCATTTTTATAAATGAAGAGATTTCATCACTCAAAACAAATAATTAAAACATGCTTTGTTCAGCACTTATAAAGTCACCATTATCAAACTCAGTTCACAGAAAACAAACGTCTTAATCAAACGAACAGATAGTAAACTTCGATTTTATAACCTAAAAATATTTGACGTTTACCTCGAACCGGTCAGTTGATGAAAGAGAGAAATAGCTCTCTACAAAACAAATAAGGACGCATGTATATTCCCTTTACAAAACGACGTATGTTTTTTACTATAAGTGGTATGTTCAACATTGTACTGAACAGTGAAAGAACATATGGTGGATTCATTAATAATATATTTTTTATTTATTTCATTTATCAATAGGAAGGTAAAACACAAAACAGTACACCATGAGGCCGACTAATCTAAATAATATTTATTTAGACAATTTTTCACCCGCGGCAAAAACTAAATAGAAGTAACCAAAAAGCAAAATAATATGTGTGTAATTTCCCACCCTAATTTTACCAGACCGAGTGAATTGATACGCTACGTGCGAAACAGGCCCGTACATGACAGTTGCCATCAGTAATTTTTAGAATAATAATTTATAAGATGGATATATTTATGTATTAAAAAAGTAATTTTTTCTAAAATTTTTAGGCTTTAGCCGATCGCCAGTAACAGGTTAATTACATAATTAACCCCAATGGGTTAGTTTATTAAAATTCAATTCATCAAGTGAAGATTAATCAAGAAAAACATAACATGATGTAATAATACACCAACGCATATTTATCAAAGTCAAGTTGTATTTCCGAAGAAGTGTCGTTGACATCAGACCCAAAGGTTTGATTCAGTTCTACCTCAACTTTATTCGCATTTTCCAGCGCACTGTTAAAATTTTCTGGTGAGTCGGATTTTGATCCTGTGAATAGAGACTTGAATTTATGGATCAGGGGTCCGAGATTCGAACTCCACCCTACCAGAACTTGATTCTAATTTTCTAATAGAGAGTTTTTTACACCTCGTTGAAAATGACCTCCGAAATTTAAATAAATTTTGGAGAATGCCTTTCAATATCAAAAAGTTACCCTGATGATATTTAGTATTGTTTATTTTATTAACTATTACCACACATATTAAATATGGTATGTATTGTAACTTTGTAAAAAATATAGCCAAACAATTCGACTTTGTGGTTGAGTTTAAAAAAAAAACAATATCTATTTATTAAAAATACGGATAAAAATACAAAACAGTGCCAATGTTTTTGTTTGTATTATTCGCTATTGCATCCAAGTCATAAAACAATAATATTGGTATTTACACGGCGGCATGTGATGGTCAACTGGGGGATATAAAACAGTATTAAATAGACGTAAAAGCTAAAATACAGGATGAGCAATAAAAGTCTGCTCGGTCACATCGTCACCCAAGGTCTGTTTGCCTTAACACCTGGAGTAGGTATTTCATCCTACGCCGCACAGTGTCGGTTTCCGCGAATATTTCCTCCCAGGCACGACGTGCTCGTCGGCGCGGCGCGGCGCGGCGCGGCGACACTGCGTTACCGCCTGATGAGAAAAGTTGTCGATTTGATAACGAATGAGAAAAGAGTACTAAAGTATTTATTGGCGTTTATTGGGTTTATAACATAATTTAAGTGATAATGTTACATATATTTCCGTATCTTTTCAAAAGATATTTGAACTGGCGAAAGAACCAGTTTGTGTTCCCGTGACCAGTATCGCGAACTTACGCACCGAACATCTCGGTCTCAGATTCAATTTTATTCAATTCATTCATTAAAAAATAACGTTTACATTTCAAACATACATTCAAGACGTGCATATTATAAAAAAGAAAAAAATACACAAAAGAGACTCATTTCGAAGTACATATTTGGAGAATCCTGCTCCAGAAAACCCCTTCGGATACATAGAACGGATCAATATTCAGAGCGATGTTGTTCATCATAGCGGTAGCCCTTACAGCAGGGTAGAGATATCTCAGAAACTTCGTTTGGATTTTCTCTATCATAAAACAGTACTTCAGTTCATAAGGCTCCCAAATCATCGAGCCACTCTGAAGTATACTTTGCACCAAGGAGTTGTAAAAAGTTCTCAGTGCGCGGGTATTTTTAAAAACCCTGCAGAACGCAGAACAAATCCTTACATATTCAATGCATTTTCACTGATTGTATCTTCGTGTTCATGAAAAGTCAGGGTGCTCACAAATCTAACGTCCAGATCCTTAACATTGGATGTTCGCATCAGATTCTGGTCGTTCACTTTGTAGCGAAAACATAGATATTTTAGGCTCTAGTGAAAGACGCGACCGAACACGTGGAAATATTAAACCTAAGGTGGTTACGCCTTCCTCATTCACATATATCCGTTTGGAGAAGACGAAAATCGTCCAATGATGTCACCTTTCAGAAATGTTTTGAGTCATTAAATAACTGAAAACGCAAGTTCAAAATTAAACTTTAAGTATTATTAATGAAAATAGAGAACAACAACGGACTTAGGTTAGAGCCTTACAGGATACCCTAGAAAGTATAGAAAAACGCTGACGCGGAAAGACCATAGGAGACGTATTGGCTTCTATTTTATTTATTTATTTGGGTAAAAACAACAGTTTTTACATATTAAGAGATAAGGGTATATTGAAAGTTAAATGGAATAACAGTCAATAATCATTTTCCACGGCTTTGTAAGTTGTTAATAAGGTGAACACGTTAAAATAACCCAGCAATAGAGTAAAATTCGTTTAAAAAATGTTAGTTATTCAGAAACTACAAATAAAATATGGAAATATAATAAATAATATTATTTATATTTAAAGCATTAACTTTGTGGTCAAACACTGATTTGAGTCTACTGAACACTTTATTTTATTTTTACAAATATACATAATATAAAAAGAAAAATTTCGTGACAATTGTTTCGCCTTGTTAGGGCATTTTCAAACGAATGTGAAGATTAGATGGATTGAATGTCCTTGTATAGTTATAAAATTCAAGGTACTTAAGTAGAAAATAAAATAATCTTAAGAACTACAGCATGTTCATGAATCATAATTGTGGGAAAAACCAATAGTTAAGGGCAAGGCTAAGTGTTAAATAGGTAATGGGGAATTTAGGTATTTATATTTGAATTTTGGGAAAAATATAACAAAGTAAGTATTTATTGACATACAAGTATGTATTGTGAGACAAATATGAATCTTTATAGTTTTATAATTTAAGGTGATTGTTGTTGAAAAAATATCAATAATATTACAATAGGTTGCTGTTCATTTTCATTTTAAAACATGATTGAAATATAATGAAGAAATTCATTTAAACATAAATGTATTATTATACAATATTTCTATTTTTAAGAATTTCTTACCAAAATATATAAATGCAAATGTAACATGATTCATCTATTAATTACGCGTCATATAAGCGCGTACAAAAAGGAACAAAGTGAAAAATAACAGTCTTTTTAAATATGTTCAATAGTGGTGAAGATATAAGGTTGGTTTGTTCATTTATTATTTAAAAATTAGGATTATTTAGATATTTATTAATTTCCAATTGTTCGAGTATATTAAGTTTACGCCCTTTGCATGTAATGGAATTGGTTGATTTGAGATCTGAATTTTATGATTATTTTCAATTAAGTGATTGGCAAATTGAGAATTATCACGAAACAATTGTCACGATTTTTTTGTTTTTATATTTGTAAAAATAAAATAAAGTGTTCAGTAGACAATTTTGATTTCTAATTTTATAAGTTTAAATATGGAGTTCTACAAGGTGTGCAGTGGATTTTGCATGTTGGTTCAATCAGTATCCTGATGAAGAGACGGGTACGCCTCGAAACCGGTAGATATAGAAAAGTCCGTAAGTGGTTATATACAAATAATTAATAACATTGAGTAAAATTATTAATAATAAAAATAATAAAAAAAAAAAAATAATGATACATACTAAGTAAAAATAAAATATGATAAATAAGTACATTTATAAATATTTTTTTTCAAATGAGAAAATAAAAAAAATAAAAAAACCTATGTAATAATATTGAAGAAGGTACAAAACATTAACATGAACATGCAATTTTAATGACATACTCATATAATTTTACAAGCGTTTTATCAACGCCTATAAGAAATCTTTTATATTTAGTAAAGGAAAGATGAAAAATGACTGCGTGACCGAAAAGAACGGTATTGTAAAAATGACATGCTCCATAGAAAAATCATTCTTCCTTGAATTTGTCATGGGTATCGACAAATTAAATGTATTTTGGAGGCTTGTCTATGTTTAATATTTTTTTTTAATATTCTAAATATAGATAAGAAGATATTCTAAAGAAATTGTAAGTATAAGAAAATCTATGACCATTTTTCCCAAGTTTAAATAGGAATAATTGATATGCAATCACTCTTCGGTACTCCAGAGTTTGAATTGCATTTGGAGTACATTCGAATTTGTATTTTTTTTTTGTATTCTTTTTAGGTAATTAATGTAAACCTTATATCGGGGATTCCATATAATAGAAGCAAACTCCAACTGGCTTTTCACATATGTGTTAGGGTCAAAGCACCAGTAAATGACCACCCCCCAGTAAATGACCATTGGTTAATAAAACACAATATAAAAAGAATTGCTACATGTGTCCAGTCAAAAAAAATTAACACTAGAAACTATGACAAAATCAGTAGGCGGACACATCTTTTGGTAAGAAACAAATCTATCAGTTTTGAACTGTGAGTTGTAAAATATTACCTTTTAAAAAATATATTATTAATATATCACTCTATAATTTATGACCTCCGGTTGAGGGCTGAATTTATAAATAGGGGAAGTAAAAACAGTTTTCCATAGTTTTGGAAAAATACCACTAGATAAAGACTAATTAAAAAACAACGCTAGCGGACTTTCCAGTTGTTCCACGAAGTTAATTATGAATATGGGTGTAATTAAATCAAGTCCAGCTCCTTTTTTGAAATTGAAATTCATTGTGTACTTTATGACTAAATCAATATTTACCTTTATTTTATAAATATAAGTCAGAGAGCCAGTTTACGGATCCGTTCGGTCAATTGATACGGCTGAAGGCTTTTCATAAACGGATTTAAAAAAGGTAGCCAATAGCTCACAAATTTAATGCCCGGAGTCAGCAATAGTTTCGTTAAATATAACTATTGAAGTGATGGAAGATGATTTTTGTTTAGAATTTATATAAGTTCAACAAATTTGAGGGGATTTACAAATGTTGGTTTCTGTGTGCTCAATGTAAATTTCAAAAGCGGCTTTAGATTTTACTATTTTTCTAGATCTTATAAGGGAAAAAGCCGAATAATCTATGGGATTATTGTTGGTGAATCAACGAATTCCCACGCAAATGTGGGGCGAAAAATTGAAGGGACGAAGCCCAAGAGGCTTTACAATAAAGTTAACTGTATTTTAAATTTAATATAATAAATGAATATCCTCGATATGTGGTATGCAGTGTCAATCGGTCACAACTCCAACAAATGAGATTGATTAGGAATGAATGCCACTAACCTGGTTCGTTCTTGATGGAATCGCGGTGGTCCGATCGGTCAATTGCAACACTAGGATAGGCTCCCGATCTGGAACTGAACACTAATGGTTCGTGGAAACAAAGTCTATGATGCGGCAAACGTTCTAACAAACAAAATAAACGGGCGGTTCACTACCCGAGTCATTGTAGTGGCCGATGATCAAAATATACTAAGGTGGGAAGTGAACAGATGTTGTGGGTTAAAAGGATTTTGAAGTTGTGACAATATTTAATGCATACCCACATAATTTGCAACCAACTATAATTTTTTAACTTTTCAAAATATTTTTTTTTTCTTTAGAAATTTTAATCAGACTAAATGTATGATATTTGGTGGAGAGAAATACAAGTTTTTTAAGAATTGTTGAATAAATGTGTTCATAAGCTAGGCCACGGTTGTATGGAAAAAAAAATAGTCAGATTTCTATCCGGCACAGGAAGGAAAAGGTGTCAAATAATTCGTTTAGCTCCCAAATAAAATTTGGTTGGAATCGGATATAAACGTTTTTTTGGTTGAGTTGTAATAGTTAGACTAAGAAAAATGAAAAAATGTGGGTTTTCAAAACCATTTGAAATTCTGTACGTAACATTTATTTATAACAACGAAAATATTTTTAAAATGGCATCCATAAAAATATTATCTTTAATTTTATACCATAATGATATATTATTTTGATATTCCTATTAGCGCGAAAATCTTTCTTGCCATTAATTTTGCTATTGCTATAACTTGTTGAGTCTTTATATGGGTTTGTATGAAACTTTCTCATTTAGATATTCTGCTTAATGTGACTGAAGCTTCTATCACAGTCTGTGCTGGCCATTCAGCTATTTAAGTATGACGTGACAGATGCTGCAACGATTGTTTTCTTTTTCATTTTTTGTCAACAAAGAGTGGGATGTTTTTGTCAAATATCAACGTCAATATTGGTGGTTTAGTCAATGTCAATGAAATCAGTGTAATATGATGCATCAAATTTTACAGAAGGAAGTTGAATCAGTTAGACTATTTTATTGATTGCTGCGAGCTCTCAAAGTGTGACATGCTGCCAGTTTGACGATGTGCGGATGCAGAATCGTTTTGCATTACATTTTCAAGGTTTGCGAAATAGGTATTGTAACTGTTTTTTTGAACTACCGGATCCATTTAGCTTTCAGTTATATGGTCAAATATGTAATTGCAGCAATGAGCTTGAAAAAGTGCCTCTCTCCATATTTACAGGAAGAGGGAATTTTGATAGCAAACCATATCAAAGCGTACACTTTGATGATATATTTTGCGAGCATTAATAAGTTTTTAGATGGGTATTCCATCAAAACGTGCAATTTAATTAGCTCTAGTTAGCCATCGGGGATGAAATATTTTTCCTCGCAATTTATTTCCCCTATCTTAAGGATTTATGGCTTTTTAAACCGCTACGACTATTCTAAACAAACATGTTTGGTATGTACAACGTGCTAATACCTACTTTGAGTAGGACACTTGGGTAACTCTGCTAAAATGGGTGGAAACCTAATAATAAATACGATCTGGATGTGCTGCAATCAAGGTATAGATACAAATATCAGAAGGGTAATTCGTTTATATGCAGTAGATAGTAATCCACTGTAACGGTTTTTCTAACCTTTGTTCAAGCAGACGTATGCCATTTCCATATTCATCAATGTTCACATTTTTATAAATGCTTTATTAAGAAATCTTAAGAACAAATATAAACTTCTAATAACAGTACACGTTTTACCACTTGTTCTATCACACTCAACTGCAGGAGAAGATTCCACAGATATTTCACAATGAATCAGAAATGATTCCAGGAAAAAAATGGTAATTGCTGTACTTTTCCTCTAGATGTTTTTAAAAACGTTTAAAAACAGTTTAAACTGGTGCAATATATCACAAGAATTTCAACACTGACTCCATTATTAATGAAATTGGTTTTTTCCAAGCATTTTTTTTTTATGAAAAAAGTTTTTTTTCTGCCCGTCATAGTATAAATCAGATATTAATAATAATAAATTGTATTGTTTGTATCGGTCGGCTTATCGATAGGAGCACCCAACTTTGAGGCTTTTGGTTGTGATTGGCAAAAACTGTCACTATTGTCCTTCTTCGATTGATAAGTTTTAAAAGGTTGTCAACACACAACTTGTGTCTGTTCATTATTTAAATGTTAAATTTGAGATTTCAACCTTAACATTTACTCGATTAATTGTTTTGTCAATTTTAACACTATCTGTGGTTTCAATCTTTATTTCCCTGGTCTGTTGGTGAATAAGGAAGTTTGATGGTTACATTTTTGTTTCTGGGATATGCCTTTATTAATGTTCTTACACTTGCAAGATAAAATGTCAAAAAAACTTTATTTTAATTTGGTTTGAACCCCAACTGGAACTTACTTTGAAAATACAATAATATCGAAACTTTGATATTCATTCGGAGGCAAGTAATCATATTTTACACTTATTATTTTAAGACCATTAAGCACTTTTTTATCTCTGCGCCCCTTAAAAAAGTAGAAAAAAAAAAAACGGTCCACTTTATTGTTTATTTAATATATTATAGAAAATAACCAAGGATGAATCATTATCTTTGAAACCAAATAACTTCTCCCAGTTTATTTCATCTAATTTATTGCGGATGAGCTCATAATATCCACTTAAACTCACATTCACTCACAATTACGAGATAACGCTTTGCTGCAAAATCACTCTCCCACCACGGGAACAACCTGTAGTTATCGAATTTCTATCAGACCCGAAAACGTCATAGCTATCATCAAACAGTTCGAAGCTCTAGAAACTATTAGTTAGCCAACGTTCAGTAATCGCGATTATATCGTAGCCGGTAAAAATTACATTTTAAAAAAAAATTGGGTCTTGGATCGTAGACTTCTAACATTTTGGTAATAGACTAGCATAGGCATTAGGGTGGATCGATCTTGTTGGGAGAAAAAAAAAATGAAATTATCAAAACGGCCCTATGCGGAAAATATGTTCTGTAGTATGTAGGAAAAGGGAAAAATAAAAATAAAAATATTTTTTAAGGGTTTGAAGATTTGCCACGAGGGGGTTGAATTTTTAGATTTTTATTGAAAAAAGCCATGTTTTGGTAGGATGATTTTGAAAACTAAATGAATTTTGCCCTGCAATATAAATATGCATAATAATTAATCAATTATTAAATAATACATTACAATAGCTTTAATAATCAACCCTTTTCCCTCATTCTCTAAAATCAGTTCGTAAAACTGCATTAAACTGTGCGAGCGGCCGTCAGAATAGCATGCGCAACCGCTGTTTCCGATAAATAAATTACTATTGTACTGTGTGAATTGTGAGTCGAAAAACTGGAACTAGTTTTGCACTATAGAAATATTAAGAAAATACATAATTTGACATATTTTTGGGCCTGGTTATGATATGTCACCAAATATGCTTTCTCTCTGTGAAAACAAAATCGGGTACGTATTTTGGCATTTAAACCAACATATGACATAAAGAAGACATTTCTGCACCGTGTAAATATTTTTTTAAGAAGTAAAGTGATACCCAACAACGAGCATCAATCCCAAAAATAAGTACAATATCATTTTATTTATTTATTTTATTGGGTAAATAAAAAAAATATACAGTAATATTGACCATTTCTTTGTTAATAAGTGTATGACACTAATGTACACACCAAATAAATTGTTTACATTTAAGAACAATTTGAATTAGGTTAAATGTAACAAATGTAAATGATAAGAGAAAAAATACGAGCAAACCGAACCAATGTGTGACCGAGACTTTTGACTTTCCTATACAGTCGGATATTGTTGAAACCCCATCCTAAATTTTCACTTGCACTTCAAAATATTGGCCTAATATCAGTAAGCAACATATCGAACGTCATTAGTTGAATTTTAATTCGGCGTGAGAGAACGAAAACAAGAAACACTTTACCATCTCAGCCAGTTGTCGCAAATTCTGATCTGAATAATTTATAATTTTATCAACGTTAAGACAAAACTATAATAGTTAGAAAAAACGAAAGAAAAGTCAAAACAAAAATCATAAGTCTTGTTAAAAAAACTTGAGTCCGAGTATATTAAAAAAATATTAGAAAAATTGTAAAACACAAGATAAGTTCTGATATTGTTCTCATAAAGCTGGTTGCGATTGGATTCGATGGAACAGTGGTTTGTGTGCCAGTCATATGCCAATAACGTTCAAACTTTGATAGAACTACAATCGAGCTTAGAAGATTCACGGGAGAAATAGAAAAATTGTTATATGGCGAGAAGCTGCCTATAGTTTTATTCACCTCAATAGAATGCAAGCTACCTGAAGTCACTTATAAAAAAAGCTTAAGCACTGATCAGTTTTACTAAATGGACATTGTAAAATGATCAACTTTGGACATTGCAATTAAAGTCTGTCGAAGATAACCCCTAGAAAAGTTAGGCACTGTAGGTGTTCTACAACCGCAAATCGGAATCATAAACTGTATGCGTCTCATAATAATCCATCCGAGATTTAAGTGACATTTAAGACTCATTTAATTTAATAATTATGACCCAGTTTAAAAAATGACTTTCTTCGTATTCTGAGAATGTTATTTTGTCAGTGCTAGCTGACAAGAGAAAACATGTAAGAAAAAACAGTTTTCAGGAAAATACCGAGAGCCGGCAAAAAAAACGGACTACACTTGCAACATGTATTCGAATATTCTAATTCCAGAATGTGATACTTGTGCGACAGATTATGAAGATTTGACTTAAAAAAATAATCTGGCTGAGCCTCAAATGATTGAATAATTTACCTATAAGATGCTTTCTGAAGCAATAGGAGACACATCGATTATTAAGGAAGCCATACTGCTTTCTATTAAGGGATTTTCCTGTCATAGTCAAGCCACGCGAATTGTAAAAATAGTAACGAAAGCATCAGTTTCTATCTGCAGAAACCAAAATAGAAACAGGCTTAGTAAAAAATGGTAAAAATTTTGCCTTATTTTAATACTAAAAAAATTATTTAAAAATTTCTTAATTAAAAAAAATATTTTTTTATATTACCATGAACATGTCAAAATACCTAAACTTTAAGAGTCTCGCAAATTTTATCGAACAAATATTTCTTTTTGTTTATTTTTCATGTAATCTGTAGGCTAAAGAACATTTTTTAGAGCCGCTTTCAATTTCCAAAAATATAGAAATTGAACCACCCTAATAGGCATGATAAAGAAGAAAACTAAGCTGAAGAATTTTTTTTACTGAAAGAAGGAAAAATAACAAAAATTAAGATGAGTAAATAATAATAATTAAAAAATTATGCAACAGAAAAGGTAAAATGTAAGAGCAACATTTAAGATAAGATATGTATTTATCTAAGAAATAATTAGGTACTATTAATTATAGTGTGCCTGAAAAGGTAAGGAATCGTAATATTTATCTGAAAATTAAGACATTTTACTCTGGATAGCTCAAGTATAGTAAAACTAAACATAAGTATTTAAGAGTTCAGTTTTAGGAAAAAAGTCAAGATGTCCACGGTTAAATGGTCTTCACCGGGTATCATTTTTGGATTAATATTGCATACGCTTCATTAGATAATAGTTACGGAATATTCGACCGAAAATAGCCACGAACACCAAATGTTTCATAACTAGCTGATTGTTTGCACATGTGCTCTAGATGTGGTACCTAATTATTTCTCAAAACTTCCCACCCCTTTTCCGCTTGCATCTTGAGTGATATTTTATTAAACAGAGGTCCAGTGTAATATAATATACTTAAAACCGTTATAATTTTTAAACGCAACAAGCTAAAATAATTGATGAATGTTTTTTTCATCACAAAATTGCGTTTTTTATTTATTACAAACTTAGAGTATATACATCTTAGAGTCCGTAATATTCCAAAGTTTGTAAAAATTTTTGAAAAGGGGGCGTAGTCGTTTGTTTAGTGAAGACGTTTTTCGTTTCCAGATGTTTATAAAACAGGGTTGTCACAAATGCACGACTTAAGGCGATTTTTTACAGAGATTGGTGGAGTAGGAAGAACAATAAAAACGTTTATTTTAATTTAGTAACAAGTTTACTAAAAACATTTTTAATACATAAAAGTAAGCAATAATAAACATTATAAATGACATTGTTGAGTACATAAATTAATTTTTAAAACAAATATGCAATTACATATAATAAACAAGTAAAACTGCAATAAAGTAAATTTATTGAGTTTGAAAATTAACCAATTTGTTAAAATATTGGCTTGCTCTGACGGCAGGTTGTAACTTACATCTTTAAAAACTGGTTAAGCGGGGTCTCCAATTCCAAAATATTTTCCGAATTCGTAGTTTGATTTGAAAACTGAAAACAGTAATTTGCATTATTTTTTTATTTAAACTTGCATCTTTGGATAGAGTGAAGATACCACTTCCAATTTGGTGATTTGGAGAAATCACGCCGTTTCACCGAAGAAGTAGGCAGAGAGGGTAGAACACCATATCACTCTGTCTTTCTTTCAGGTCGTCGAGTTTGCGTGTCTTAAACATTTGAAGAAATATTTGGATTGAAACGATTGAAAAAAATGATTTAAATCACATAAATCCAATGTTTAAGGTATTTGAATTACACAGAAACAAATGCTATATTAATTGTTCAAATTATAGTACAAAAATAGTGGTGCATTTATGTTGAAAACTACCTAAAAACGTATTAATTTGGAAATGTATAATATTTGATCAATACCTGTGATAACTAAAGCGTTTTCTTCCTTTTCCAGTTCTATTTGAACATCCTTTCATGGCACAAGTCGGCATAATAATTTTTGATGTAATTAGCACTAAATACGTTAAACAATCATCAAAATACCGACAGAGCGTTTGACAGTTCGAAACAATACTGGCCGCCTACGTAAAAAATGAGCATCGTTAAATTCTAAAATCGACTACAAAACAAAAAATGAGGACCGTACCCACAGATTTTTTTTGTCTCCCTTTCTCTCATTTAGAACATATGAATGTAAAAAATGAGTCCGCTATAACCGGCAACATGCATTGGATTGGTAAAATGTTTTGTTATCCCTCTTTATATGTATATACTCTAAGATTACAAAACACATTCGTCGAAAAATTGACATTAGTTCGCTATCGAGGCTTATTTAAAAAAAATAAACTTATTTACGCCTCCACCCTTTCGAAACGTATTTAAAATACGGTTTTTGCTCACTGCAACGGCGGCGCTACAAAATTTTTAATAAAGTAATTGTTGTAACTTTTACGTGCCTCGAATAAAATAAACGCAAAATTCAGTTGATAGTCAAAAGGCTTCAGAAACAGTTGTAAACAGTCATTGCCAAAACCAATGACTGTTCATTTTGAGCTTCGATCAGGTTGGTACAAAAAGAGTGTCCGATAGTTAATTCCAAAATTCAACCTGTTATAACTTTTGAACCCGCAAGCAGCTAGAAAAACTTAAAGTATGGCGTTAAAGTAACAAAAGTTGCAAATTTTCGAATCACTTTTATACTTTGGATGAAAGAGCGGCATGTGTTTACTATCGGTGGTTGACATTTGTGGATTTTTAAATACCGAACAACTTCCGCGCTAGACCTTTTCATCAGACGCAGACGATACAGACGAAGCTTGGCTTTGGTGATAACCGTTAACGGCTGTTATTAAAACATTTTATTCGTCAACTCAATTACGCATTTATTTCATCCAAGGCATGTAACTTATCCCGCAAATATTGTAACTTTTGCAGAATTTGCGTACTCTGCTTATTAGCAAAACAGCGCCGTTATTTTAACCAATGTATTTCTTGTTATTAATAAAAACGTATTTTTTTAACTTAAACTCCATACTCCAAATTGCTGTAGCTACTTGCGTTTAAAAGTAATAACGGTTTTAAGTATTTGAGTTTTGAGTAATAATTAAGTACCACATCTTGATTACATGTGCAAAAAATCAGCGGTTTTTTTTTTTTTTTTTTAATTTATTTCTTAAGTTAGCTCATATTAAAATACAAAATAAACAAAGTAATCTACATTTATTTAACTATCATATTTATTTACATCATTTGGCAGAACACATAACATTTTTAAAAAAATAAATTAATTTTTTTTCATTCTTTGTACATTCAGGCATCTTTTCATACATTTTTAAACCATTATAAAAAAAACAATTTTAAGATTCTGTTTTTTTTTTTAAATGACAGCCTTATTCTATCCTTATTTCTAGTTACACAATTGTGGAAAAAAATGTTAAGCACTATCTTATTAATAAAATATTTGAGCATGTAATTGTTTAAGAATTTGAATATAAAACAAGCATATTATTTATCAGTCTCTTTTTATTGTTATCCAATTAAGATCTTCTCGCATTTTTTCTATTTTATTAACTACTTTTCTTTAGCACTATTCTCATGGCTCTGTTTTGAAGTATTTCTAATTTATTTCAATTTCCGTCATTGGCTAAAAATAATATATATGTGTAATGATGATAATTTTATTTATGAGTTCTGCACTATTTTTATCTAATTTATTTCTCAAGCTTACCAGAAAAAATTTTTTTTTTGATATTTTTTTAAAAACATGCTCAAAGTTAGCATTCATCGTTAATTTTGAGTCTAATATTATAAAAAGTACTTTATTTTATCCTTTTTCTCAATAGTTTCACCATCTATATATACATTTATCATTATACTTGGTTTTTTCTTCCTATTTTCATGTATTTTGTTTTTCCAACATTCAGTCTTAGTTTGTTGATTTTTAGCTATTTTGATATGCTGTTTAAGTCGTCATTTAATTTGTTGGTCGTTTTTACATAAATTTACCCACTTAATAGATTTATGTGTCATTAGCAAATAATTGCACTTTCCAGAGTTTTATCTTTCTTATTTCGTTTATATAAATATGATAAATAAAATTGGTCCTATAACTGATCCTTGGGGAATTCCCAAATTATTTTCCATTGGTTCAGATATTGCGTTGTTCATTAAAGTAACTTGTTTTCTTTCTTTAAATAAATTAAGAACATCATTTGAAAGTCCTAGTATTTCTAGATTTTGTAATAATTGTCTTCTATCTTTAGTTTCAAATGCTTGTTTAAAATCTAAAAACACAGCCAGGACAAATTTATTTTGATCCATTTTCATTTTTAATGCAACAATGACAATATTTATTGCTGATTCACAAGAATTTTCATTTCTAAAACCTGATTGTTCCTTACAAAGCAAATGATTTTTTTCTAAGTATTCCACTAATTGTATTTTTATGACCATTTCTCTTCTCTTCTTATTTTTAATATTTACTCATATTTTGGTAACATGTTAATTGCTCAAAATTCTTCGCAAATTTTTCGTGTTCACTTTTTTAGGTACAGGGATTACCATATAGGTTTTCCATGTTTTATAAATTTAACTTTTAGTAGAAATTCATTTATGATGCTCAAAAGTTGATATTCTATTATCTGCATAGTGTATCTGAGTATTTGTTTTGCTATTCCACCCGGATTTGACTTTGACATGTTATGAAACATTTTGTTTAAAACCTAATATTCCTGGGCTATAACCTCATCTTCTGTAAACACATTATTGAGATACGATGCATTTATTTTACTATTGCGGTGTCTTTTGTAACGCCAGATGCGGATAGGGGTCGAACAATGATGGAATTATAAAAAAAAACTATTTTTTTTTTTAAAGACGAGTTATAAGCTCTGTAAATGCCTAAAATTGTAGTAATCTTCTAAAATAGGTTAACAATTAAGATAACTATCTACATGGTTGAATCCAAATTGTGTGTACACAGAGGTAAGGTACGCTCGAATGTTAGATAACCCTATGTTAAAGTGTTAGTGCCTGTCGGTGAACAAAGTAAACATACAAATTTATTTTAAGTTCACGGTACCAGTACCTTTTACATACATATATATTTTTATATAGAGTAACTTTGGGTATTATAAACTAGTCTGGTTATATGAACCACCGTGATATTTCCAAAACTATAAATTATATCGACACAAAAGTATGTTAAGTCTTATCTTGACATGCAAAAACTTGACCTCAGTTCACAAGAGCAACCGGAAAGGACGCACGTTTGTGTTGGGAGTAATTTTCCAATACTTTGATGTGTAATTATTAGTAACAGGTAAAAGTTGTTTGATATTTAATTGATTAATTTATATTTTTTCTAATTCATATCAAGTCAACCCTATAAAATATATTTCTAAATCTATGTTTAATTTCAACAGTGCATGGTTTTGAAAGACCGTTATTATTTAAGATTAAAATACGTTTAGTATGCGTGTTGCTGTTCAAGAGAATTTCGTAGGGATCGGTCAATATGGACTGCTGGTGGGACTCGCAAAAGCCACGAGAACTCCTATGATAATATACCTTTCCCTGAAATAATAAAGAAAAACTTTGCCAAAAATATGTATTCTGGTAGATTATTTAAGAATGATCGAGATGTAGAAGCCTGGGTGATTCAGTGTGTTTTATGCGAAATTGGAACCGCGAGACATTTTTGCTGGTTGCGACATAGATGTGTAGGTACAGTTGCGACAATTGTACGCAATAAAATATTAATTTATTTTTTATAAACAAAATGTTAATATTTACCAATGTCGGGTTATATAAATAACATAGTCCACACTAACTTTCACTTTTTCAGACGCTTAAATTTCCCATTTTTATTGATTTGTTTTATTTAATCATACTGCGTTTTTTTCGTTTATTTTCAGTACACATGAATGTACCTCTTGTAATAAAATAATAAATTCATATTTTTTTCAAAATTATTTCGAGTTTTGCTGACGAAAATAAGATTGGTGGTCCATATTTACCTCCTTCACCCATAATATGGTATTTCGCATATCAATAAGGTGGGTATACAAAAAAAAAAAACCAACAATATATGAAAAAAATTGTGCCGCAGATATAAGCAAAGTTTATTTAAGATTTACAAATTACAACAGGGATGGAGAACACCCTAAAAAAAGTAATATGGAAGTCTAGGCATCTACAGGGATTATGACCTGTCGTTGGCTGGTTTAAGTGGCCACTTTACTTTACACACTGTGTAACATTCACCATTTTGCCTATGTTTGAACATCCATATTTCGTGATTTCTTCCATTTGTTGATTTTAGTGAAGTTAAAGAGCTGAAACCTTTATTGTTGCGAAGAGATTCATTTGACCGAATAATTTCACATACTAGGCAACGCCTGAAAACAATTTTCCAATTTTTAAACTTCTTCTTGGACCAGTTAAAGAATGAAACTGTCAGTACCTACCTACGCGAAACGTATTAATTTTAAAAAGTTATTTGAGAGGATCCTAAAATAAATAAAAAAAGTTTCGTTTTCGAAGGTGAACATGAACATCAGAAGCAATTAGCGAATGTTGCCATTACCAGATTAGCACATTCGGGAGTTTCAAAATACTGGAACGACAGTTTGTTCGCCATATTAATACCCGCATTAGGAATCCCCACGTGTAATGGAACGTTTGCGTGTCTTCTGATGAATGTTGCCTATTAGCGGCAGCGGCCCTATAATATATTATTTTATTTATATTACAGAATTTTGTGTTCTTAAAACGAACAAATCAACTATTTTTTTAAACAAATCTGTTTAAGTTTAAAACACCCCCCGCCTCTATCACTTGACGCTTAACCACTCATCACCCTTAAATTTATCCCCATTTACAGTTTTGTCATGTTTTTCGGTAAAATATATAGTTTAGAGTTGAAATTTACCTCAGTGATGGGGCCTCTTGGCTTGTCGTGGTGCGGAAAACAAATAAATAAAAAACTTTTTTCGTTTTCCGCAATACACGGGATATACGTGTGTTCATATAATTATTAACATACCAATTTAGTTAAAATAAATGGTCTTGTAGATCTCGAGGGAACCGCATTAGCCAAGATAATTTATATTCAACGGGTGAGAGAAAGGAAGAGGGTTGAAGAAATAGAAAAAAAACGACCCCCTAATACGTATGTTTTCGTATAAATATATATAATTTGACTGAAAATTTCTTTATTATAACAAACTTGTTCAGAAACTAATGTTTCCACTTTCATTGAGTTATATGATTTATTTTTTCCAGCAAAATAGAAATTTGACAAACCAAAACCGACTATTTTTATTTGAATTATGACGATTCTTGATGAAATTCCATTGTAATGATGTAATAACTTATATTTACATACCTACAAGTTATTAATTTACTACTGCTACTCATCAAAATTGACGAAGCTAATTTGAACCAAATACACACTTTTTTAGAACCGTATGTTCAAATTAATTACTTCTAGGATTTTATCAGCATAATAAGACCAACATCTCAATAGAGACAATTTTTTTTCACGTCGGCACGTGAGAAAATTTGGAATTATATGAAAGGACGCTTGTTTTTACTTTGTTTTGTTAAAGTATTGCATGAATATTGAATAATGACTATGGAATTCAGCTCTACGGGCCTCATATAATAGGCCCTCCGAGCATCGTTTTATCGGCCCAACGGGCCTCCCCCTTTGGGGATCGCAATTTTTTTTCTGTTCAGAGCAATCTAAATGAGATAAAGAAGAATCTTTCACTCAGAATAATGCTACCACATCTGTACAAAATTTACAGATACAATTAATACAATATCTATACTAAAAGTTCGGTTTGTAGTCAAATAAAATTCAACAGGGAAGAATTATTCGTAATTCAAAATGATAACAGTCAGCTATTGCTAAGTTTTACATGCCTGCAAAGTCGGCTTATTGGATCTCAAATAATCAGCAGTGCAGACCTTAATAATTATGTTCTTACGTTTTTATTAAATAGGCCCTACGGACCTTAGTTGATCAGTTCTTGGCCTAGGCTAATCAGGATGTCATACGCGCTGTATAAGTTATCCGTAATACAAAAAACCCGTAATTATTAATCCTTTTGGAAAGCGCCCTTGAGAGATAACATTACGAAAATAGCGCCATATACGTTATCTATAGTAAAAATATTGATAGAAAGACATGCAGACCAAGTATAAAATTGTGCCCGGGCGTAGTGGTAGAATAAGAATGATGACGTAAAAATTCTCAAATCTCGCATAAAGTTATATTCAGTACAGCTTTATATCGAGAAAACACATCCGTATGTGTCCGTACATTGCTTATATAAATGTAAAGAATGATGTATATTGAGGTAAATAGTGAATTGTTTATTTATTTGACGACAAAATAAATATTTTTTTACTTTGCCGTTCTTCTTGCCAAAGGGGGCATGTTTTTTATTGTCTTAAAACGGTAATGCTGTAAACTAACATTTAAGTTGAGTATCATGTTATGTGACGATTGATAATCTTTGATTAATTTGAATAAGAGCTTCGCGGCGTCTAAAAATTTCCCCTTGAGTGTCCATTAAAAGGTTTATCCACTATAACATTTACATAGTAAAAGATTCCATAAACACCAGCCCTGTTATAAAAAATAAGTATGGCATATTAACCGACATAGAACATGAGCGTTATGTAAGAAACATGGTCTACGTAAATAAAGGATTAAGCATATGGCACCGCAAGGTTTACATATGTATAAAATACTCTAAATTAGAGGCTTAGCAAGTCATAAGAAAACTTGTTTTATTCGTAAATGCAATATTTTAAAAATTAAATGGTATTATTCATTATATAGCATCTACCTATATCACATTCTTGCGTTGATTAAATATTTTTAAAAAACCACGCGTTCCTAAAAAGACCTCAAATAACAAATTTGTTAACCTTTAACATTATTTTGTGAAAGAACTTCCTTGGTGTGGTAACCCGAGGATACTTTAAGTTAACTTTAGGTAAACTGATGTTGGAAACGATCGCCAGATAATGACTCTTTATTGTCGGCTTCTTAAAATGATACGCCCGTCTCGCTCAGTGATCTAATTTGATTTCATCTCTTTCTATCAAATGAATGTTTTATATATTTGTTTCAAGGTACTCAATATTTTGTCATTCTCGGATATTCTGCTAGACAAAATATTTCTTCGATTCCTCTCTTATTGTTTACTTCGAGAGAAAAGGAAATCTTTGTTATATGGATAGCATAATGCCGGTTACATCACCAGGACGGAGGGGTTTACAGTTTATCGTAGCATATTATATTTATAATAATAAATATGCTTCAATGATTTATTGGGGTTTTTTTTTTCTTCTTCTTTTTGCCTACTCGTGCATACTCATGTAATATCATTATTGAATTGTCAAAAAAAACCTGCGAACGAAAGAAATAAGTACATTTCCTTTTTACAGATATTGTAAACAATAAAATACGTGCCATGTATTTTATTTTCGCATTATTCTAAGCAAAACTCGAAAACCCATGAAGTGCAACATATATTATTAGCTACGCGTTTATAATTTATTGACGAGTCAATGGATGCAATAGAGTGAGCCATGACGGGTTAGGGAGGCGAGATAGCCGAAATCTGCATAGCAGCTCCGAGTGCAGCGCTCTTGGACCATTCAATAAATGCTCTCCGAAGCACGGTGGTTTCGCCGTAGGTCACAGCCTTCCAATATTCATGTCCAAATTATGATGTGTCACTGCAGGTAATTAGTGACTAATAGCCAAATTAACTGAAAGTATAAAAACAACCTAGGATTTCTAAAGGGTTTATTTGTATTTCAGCATCGAAAGTGAGCTCATCCAAGGAAATGCTAATTACTGTAACCAGTGCGCTTATTAGTCACCGTGTCAACTGTTCTATATTTCTCAGAATTAATTAAACCTTATTTACTACATAATGTTAACAAAAACATTTATTTTATTATATTTACATTTTTATTTGGACAACTCTGCTCCGGGGTTAAGTATGAGCCATACACTCTGTACATTGCACACGCATAAAAAAAATAGGGAAAATTACATGCCTGACTTTTTTGTAATTTTTTTTTTAGGATCTCTTTACAAGTGTTTATTTACGCTAATGCATTTGTTTGACATTTGGCTAGCTTAAAATGGAAGTAACGTGAAAAAAAATCATACTTTACATGTGTTTGCCAAACAAATACCCAATGTCAAAAATATCGACAAAAATAACTTGAAAAGATGTATTGATTACATATACATAAAAAAATCAAGTATTGGATGAAATGTGCCCGTTCAAAACCAAAAACGGTCGGTAAATATTCTGATTGGTTAAATGTGACAGAAAAATGCGACCTTTTGGGATCCACGCAACGTACAGAAGGAGTCCGGGAGAAGCTAAAAGAGACGCCGTTTTTAAATGATCGACACAGGAAGAATTTGGCGGACTGTAGCAAACGATCAAAACGTAGAAAGTACTCCAATCAATCTAATACATCTTTTTCACATGTCAATTTTGACGAAGTAGTAACTCTAATTGTAAAATCAAAGTGAAATAAACATCAGTATTTATTAATATGTGCAATATAACAATATGTGCATTTCAAAAGAGCTGCTTATACTCTTCCATCTTACCAGAATGTATTGAATGCAAAAAAGCGGTGCTATCTATTTAATAAAATAATCACAGAATTGTCTGCCAAAATAAAATTGCAATTTTTGTTAGATCACACCACAAACCGTATAGTTGGATCTCAAAGGGAAGTTTTAGAAAGTATTAAGTGCTCTGACAAGTCAGTTCTGTCAGTCAATAACAAGTTATATAATTACGTCCTTAATAGGGATCTGATAGACAAGTGCTGCCATTTGCTTTAATGTTTGTCATCAGGATATACAATAAATAAAGTTAAATATAGGAATTACACATTACAAACTGCTTAACTAGTTCAGTAATATCTATGGTACTACTTGCCATCTTCTGTCCATAAAATACCTATTTATAGGTCTGAGGTGATTGAGCATGCGTTATTGTCTATTGGAGTATTATTTGAGGAAGCAGCGGAATCAGGCAACAAAAATATTAAGTTTTCTAGGCGCAATAACACACGAAAAATGTCACGAACTTTATCTTATACCGATCTCTTACATACATTTCTTCTTAGTTCAGATCCCTTAATTTCACGCCTTAGGAATTTGCCTCGTAAGCAGAAGTCTATTTTGTTAAAAGAGGTATTAGAATTGTTGTGTTTATTTTATTTTTTTAAAGTGCAACTAATAGTTTTTAATATTTTTTTTTTCAAACATAGATTTTTGTAAATATTAAGTGCTGAAATTTTTATTTATGTAAAATGACAACACCCACACTAGATTTTTAATAAACCGCTACTTTTTCGTACGTTTTGTTTTATATTTCACTATGTATTTTTGTGTCAAAATGTCATTTTTGTGTACCTACTTAATAAACCGATATAAAGAAATTATATAGTTTTGATATGTTTATACTAAGCATCACTGTTTTACATTTTTTTCCTATTTTATTTAACTAATAAACTATATATTTCAATAAAAATTAGTTGTTTTTTTCTGAAATTATTTATTGAAAAAGTATTTTTTTTAATACGGTAGCATATGCTTTGAATGTTTATTACAACAGAAAAAGGCTATGACCGCCCCTCTATGGACGCGGGACTACCGTGCGAGGGTCCGAACCCTGTCGCCAGTGGCAGTGGCGCGATCACAGCGGCGCGGCCGCGGCGGCGGCGTGGCCATGCGCGCACGCTCCGAGATGCAGCAATACTAATGTGTTTATCGCAAATTTCATGTTATTTTACCTAATTTTGCTCCTTGACACTGACACTGAAGGAAGAATATTGTAGTTTAGACTGGCCGATGGTCGCAATACGCTTTATAAGCGTCGGATTTGAAGATAAGATCATCAGATACCCCATCTCACTTCGTTGCTTGAACACCAGTTGTAGCAATTTTAGTAACCGTTTTTGTTTTGTTTGTCTATGCAGAATCCGGACTATTCCGGAGCCACGTTCGAAAGACCGAGAGGGGAAGTTAGTTCGAGAAATTAATGAAACAATCTATTCAGGATATTTCAAAAGGAAGAAAAGGATACAAACTTGCTGTATAGAATATAAGCACTAAACGGCCGATAAAATAATGAAGCGCCTATCGGGCTGGTATTCCGAACGCATTTATAGAGCGGTAACGCGCGTATTTAGTACGTAAAAAACACGTTATACCGCGCTATAAATCCGTTCGGAGTACCAGCCCTGAAAGCGGAAAAACGATCACAGTAGAGATATGTGTTAGCGCTGTCGGAAACCCTGTGCCGCCAATGCTAGCGAGAGCAAAGTTATTTGTAAAATCCTTCATTCAATCAGATTCAATGTCGCAACGGTGTCAAAAAGTGTGAAATCTTGCCATGTAATCCCTGTTTCTTTCTGAAAAATATTCCGTAGTTGCCGAGACCTATAATTTAAAAATTTCCACCATTATCGAGCCAACGAACGACAAATACCCAGCCCGTTACTACGTCAACAGCCGAGCCAACTTTAGATAAAGCTACAGCCCCAATCGACGCCATCTCCACCGTGACGGCTCCTGGAGATCAGCTATAACAGCTTTCAAAATTATTATTTTTACAAATAAAAAATGTTAAAATATAGTTAAAAGTTACCATAATATGTAAACGAATTTTTACATGAATAAATTTAAAAGTTTTCTTAAGAAAAAATCCTGAAAAATCGCTATTTTTGGACCTCTAGACTGTATAAAACCCCTTAAAGGTCCCATATTGCCCCACTTACCCACCGTATATACTCGTACGTTTTTAAAATTATATTTTGCATGAGTTAGCGCTGTCTGAAAAAGCGCATCGCATTTTTTTTTATTTTGGTACCGAGGACACTCAAGGGTCAAATTCCTTAATAAAGCTAGATTCGCGTATAAAATTCAGAACTGAAATTGTCATCAATCACTCGTGTTTACTTGGAAGTTTGTCACTTTATGATGGCTTCAAAAGACGCGAATACGGGCGGAGCACTATGGAAAATAAAGGTTGGTTTCGGATCAAACGTCAACAACATTTTTTTTATTGGTATATAAAAAAAAATATACACAAATATAAAATAGTCTTAAAAGCTTCAAATGAAATAAATTTTACTACGATATTTTTATTTTCATACCATAAAATATTAAAAATAATATCGAAAACATGAAAAATGGCGCTTATTTGAATCTAATATGTATACGAACTAATTATTATAATATCGATGGGTATTTGAACATTTATCGTATATCTATAAAATTTGAAAAACGGCACTTGCAAGTTTACAAATAAATATTATATTTTATAGTTTAAACATTATATTTTAATAATAATAGAAAAAATAAATTTAAGGTAAATTTTAATTTATTGACTCACACAAGACTTAATATTGGAAAAATATAGACAAACTATGTATGTACTCGTATTTGTGCCTTCAGTTGTTCCACAAGGATCGCACTTGGGGCGATTAATATTTATAATTTTTATCAATGACATTGGTAAGTGCTTTAAATTTTCTAATTTTTTTACTTTTTGCTGATGACATAAAAGTATATTTGAAATAAAATCTAATTTACACTGTATCAAACTCTAAGATGATCTCGATATATTAAATGTATATTGTTAACAAAACTTACTAATATTGAATATTAAAAAATGCTCTGCGCTCACATTTTCAAGAAACAACTTTAAAATCATCCATAATTATTGCCTTGACTATCTACCTTGAAGTCCTTACTAAAGTCAACGAGATGCGAGATCTCGGAGTTCTACTTGACAATAAGTTAACATTTGAGGCACATCATGTCAACTCAATTAATTAACGTAAAAAAATCATACCAAATGTTAGGTTTCCTCTTCCATATAGGGAGAGGAAACCGTATTCAATCATGCGCGAGCTCTTAGAGTTCTTTACTTTACATTATGTTTGAAGTAAATTAGAATTCGCATCTCCCGCTTAGAGCCCCCGATACAAAAAATACACTAACCAAATTGAATCTATACAATTAAAATTTATATCGTATTGCAATTTTAGATGGTTGACTCTGAATACAGGCCAGATGAATCTACAAACTTACCTAAACTCCGAAGTCTCTAAACTCGCAGGAACATGGCTGATGCCATTTTTATGTATAAAACTTTGATTGACATGATTTTTGCCCTAAGGTTTTATCACTTATTAATTTTAGAGTCCTAGCAACGCAGACCAGAAACCAATCTCTGTTTAAAATTTCTAAATGTTCAACTTAATCTTTTCAAAATTCATTTGTTAATAAAACCTGCAATATGTGTAATCAAAAATTAAATTGTATTGATATTAATAACATATATTTGACTGCCTTTAAAAGGGAAATTTCCTAAAAAATTCAAGTGAGAATGTTGCGCCTTGAATCCGCGGCTTATAATATACAGGTTATTTGCAGTTCTGTATGTAGGCACATAATAAATGTACACTGAATGGTCAACTATAGTTGTATTATATATTTTAATGATCAACTGTGTGACCAATTCAAAAGTAAATATATTTTTAATAATATGTATTACATTTACATTTTTAGTAAAATAAGTTTTGTATGATTAGTTATTTTATGTTATGTATAATTTTTATGTGGCAACATTTACAATAAAAATATTATGTGCAAGCCTCTAATTGGACTTTATGATATGTATTTATAGTATAATTGTATCTTACAAATTTTTAAATGTCTGTTGGCTTTCCAATGAAATAAAATAAAATAAAATAACTGTCCAACTTGATATGAACCTACATAGCTCATAACATAACTCAACATCAAAGAAAAGCATCTTATAGTGTTTTCGTTAAATTTCTCAAATTCAAATATTGTTCTTTCGTTAAACCTAAATCAATCAAAACGCTCAATATTTCTTGATCAGTTAGCATTTTTTTCTGCTTTCTGTCATCTATTACGAGACTCGAATATAAAATCTTAGTTTTAATGTCAGAAAATTATAATGTTTCCACAAGTTTTGCTTCTGTTTTTTCTCCTATCAAACGTGATCCCTAAGAAGGTGTGCAGTGTAGATGTGCTCAAATCCATATTCATTAGGTTGTATGGTATTTTTTCATTTTTTTGCTGGATTTTTACGAGTCTGTAAACTATACACACGGTCTTCCGAGTTTTTCAGAAGAAGTTAATGGTAAGAAGTCGATTATAGCGTCTTAGGAATAAGGTAAAGTAACTGAATATTCTGAATTCAACCGATCGCTGTTTTTATTGAAAATACATTCTTAGTCGTCTGTGAAGATAATCAATTAATAATTCAATAATGAATAACAAAGTAATTCGAAAATATTTTTCGTAAAAAGTCTTCATTAGAAACCGTCATACGACTAAATAGCGGGTTTTCGTTTGCTGAATTTTATTACAATTTTTAAAATACCTTCATGACTAGCAAATTTTGGCAGCTAATTGTTTTAATGTTTTTTTATGATTGCCTAGGCTTCAAAACAACATTAAATATAAATCATAGGGAGACGTGGGTGAATATCAAGAGTCTTGGTGAACTTTTTTTAAAAAAAACATTATTTTATTGCATAATTATTTCAATGTTTATATAAAGTATAATAATATATTGATCAACCTTTTAATTTTTCATCTATGCCAAATTTACTTAATGATTACAACTTAATTGGTAATGCAACTTTTGAGATAAAAGAGGTAACAAAATATCTGCTCAACATTAACCCAAACAAGGGAAGTGGAAATGATGAGATTGCTCCTTTTTTGTTTTGCAATGCGCGCACTCACTGTCACTACCCTTGACGATTATTTTTAATAGATCAAAAAACAAAACAAAATAAACCATCACGCCGTTTTCCCGTAAGGGTAGGCAGAGAGGATAGAACGCCACAACACTCTATCTTTGCATACAGATCTCGCTTCCTCTACATTCATACATCTTCTCATGCACGCGCGCCGATTATTCCGACTTTTGACATGTCCATCTTTAAGTATTTGTTGGATTTGGTCATGCCATGTCTTTCTCGGTCTTCCTCTATTTCTGCATCCATCAACATTCGCATTGTAAATATTCTTAGCCGTTCTCTCGCTGTCTATTCGTTCTACATGTCCAAACCAGCGCAGAGCTCCTTTCTTGATTTTGTCGATAATGCTTGTCTCAGCCTTACATAATGTACGGATCTCATCATTTGTGCATCTATCGTACATAGTTTTACAACACATTCGCCTAAGAGATCGCATTTCGACAGCATTCCGCCTACTTTCATCCCTGTTTTTCCAAGTCCATACTTCGCTCCCATACATTAGGGACGGGACCAGGACTCCGTTGTGAACTGCTAATTTTGCCTCTTGTGAGAAGCATTTATTTGCCAAGGTCGATTTAAGTGCACCGTTCACTCTGTTCCCGGCACTCATCCTCCTTTCAATATCTTTCTCAGTCATTCCATCCCTAGAGAACATACTTCCCAGATACACAAATTCCTCTACTTGTTTTAGTATAACTCCACTCCATTCACAGTGATTTCACATTTAGTCATACTTTCATTTCTTTCAAAAACCATCACATTCGATTTATCGACATTCATCAGCAAATCGCTTCTCTTGCAAACATCGTAGACCTTTGTTACCAAGAATTGCAGTTCCTCTTTGTTGTAAGCAAGGAGTACCGCATCATCAGCATACAAAAGACAATTGACATTTAAACCACCCATTTTCGCTCCCATTTTTAAGCCTTTCAGTTCTTTCATGCAGTTATCGATATACACGTTGAACAGCCATGGTGACATAACACATCCCTGCTTCACTATGAATGTCAAACCACGATGTGTATGATCCGTTTACCCTAACACATGCTGTGCTGTCTTTATACAGAGAAGCAATAGCACGTGTTAGATTTCCGCTTACTCCGTACTCCGATAACACCTTCCATAATTTTTCTCTGTCAACTCTATCAAATGCTTTTTGCAGATCGACAAATGCGCAGAAAAGCTTTTGGTTTTTGACAAGGTTTTAGCAAAGGTTTTTTAAAAGATCAATTAATGATAAAACTTCCCGGATAAAATTTAAAGAAGCAATAACAGTTACTGGTTTTAAATCTGAATCTAAAAATAATATTCAAAATTACCGTCCCATTTCAATTCTTTCAGATTTTTCAAAATAATTTGAGCTTATGGTTTATGATAAAATTTATCCAAAAATTCTTAAAAATATACAAAATTTTCAGCATGGTTTTCTGAAGAGGCGCTCTGTATTAACCAATATGGTAAATTTCACCGAATACGTCACATCTAATATGGATGACAGAACGCAAGTTGATGTCATATACACAGATTATTCTAAAGCGCTTGATAAGGTGGATCACCGAATTCTTATGCGTAAATTAGAATATCTGAGAATACATGGTGACTTATACAAATGGTTTATCTCTATCTAAATAATAGACTTCAGTCAATTATGATTGAAGGATATAAATCTGATTTCATCTCCATTCCGTCTGGTGTACCACAGGGATCATACCTTGGGCCACTTTTATTTAATGCCTATATTTATGATATTCAATTATGTTTCAAAAATGCCCATTACCTTTATTATGCTGACGATAATAAAATTTACCTTAAAGTCAAGTGTAGAGATGATTGTGCAAAATTACAACAAGATTGCATTATCGAATTACTTTGTTGAAAACAAACTTCATATCAATGTTTCTAAATGTTACAAAATATCTTTTACTCGTAATAAAAATAAAATCAAATATGACTACACGATAAATGGAAATACGATTAGAGAAGCAAACAAAATACGTGACTTGAGAATTATTTTGGATTTAAAATTAAATTCATAGTCATATAGAAACTATAAATGACAAGGCATACAAAATGACTGGATCTATCATGTGGCTGTGTAAATATTTTAAAAACTTTGGTCCATTTATAACGCTTTACATAACATACGTACGCCCCCATCTTGAATATTGCACTACTATCTGGTCTCCTGTTTATAAATTTAATATTAACAGAATCGAAAGTGTTCAAAAAAAATTCCTGAAAAAACTAGAATACAAATTTCATTTGCATTTTCCAAATTATTTAGCTTCATTAAAATTTTGTGACCTCGATTCATTAGCACACAGAAGAGATATGTTTGATCAGATCCTGGGAAACATTCTACGATCCCTCGTATATGTGAAACATTTAACAAAATTTTTAATAGACTTGATATATTTAACACTCCATACAATATGTACAGAAGAGAATTAATAGGCTTGATTCATGCTCTTCATTCATAATTCATAAAATCATAAAATCAAATGTTATTTTCCACTCTTGCTTTCCTCTAATCATCCTTAACCACTCCTTATCAATTTCCTTCTTTTTCTTTCCACTATCACCTTGTTTTGTCCATATTTATCTTATTTTAATATATGGTATATTTATTCTTTTAATAGCTTAAATTTTAAGCCGTCGTTGCTTTATTACAGTATTATTAAGTGAATATATATAATTGGATGGCACGCCCTACTATGTATATATTTAATAAAGTTTTTTTTAAAAATATTAATTTAACCTGTACCAACATTATCTGTTTGTATTTGAAAGAAATAAAATAAAAAATAAAATAAAGAAAAAACATTTTTTTTGTCGTTTTATGAAGTTTAAAATACGAACTTTTCAGAGATATATAATACTTTATATGTATTCTTCCAAAGTTTAATAAGAAATTTGCTTTTAAAGTGACGGAGTGAACATATTTAAAACCGTATCAGTAAAAATACAGTTTGTGGCATTGAAAAAAAAAATTAACTCAGTTTAAAATTCTTAAACTTTTTTTTACCCAACAATGTTTTGAGTATGTATTAATGCTTGCAGACTGGCTGGATTTCCTGCCTAGGGAGTAATTCATATTTTAATTTGTTGCAACAGAGAGGGAAAACATTTTTGCGAAGTAAATATGGAAGTCTAGGCATTTACAGGGCTTATGACCTGTCGTTGGCTGGTTTAAGTGGCCACTTCGCATACTGTGCACCACTTAAACTAGACAATGACAAGTTGTAAGCCCTGTAAATGCCTAGACTTCAATATTCCCTTCTCAAAAGTGTTTTCCTTTTCTGTTGCAATAAATTGAAATATTTTTTTATAGTTTGACACTTAAACTATTGAAAAATATCTTAAAATTTGTCAGTAGCAACATTGGTAAAAATAACTTACGATATTTCGTTGTTCTATAATTTTCCATAATGCAGCGTGGCGGCTTGGTGAAGGGGCGAGTGGTGGGGAGGGGGGGAGGAAAGGAGACACAAACACCGAGAACGAGTGGCCGAGAAACGAACTTCAGTCCATTTATCACGCGAGAAGCTCGCGCAATCAGGTGTGGCTTGTTAGAAGATTCACTTTACGCTAAAATAGTTGCACTAGAAAATAGCAAGGTTGAATATGGACGGCAGTGAATAGGGCGGGGGAGTCGGATTTGGGGGGGAATGGAGAGAGCTCTTTCCTTCGTTCATAAAGTTTCCGGCTGGTGGTGAATAAATAAAATACAATATTTTTCTGTGTCCGAAACAATAAAGTATGAATAAGGATTTGCGCCAGGTAACCACATTCTACAAGAAACTATGCTACTGCCTGAGAAGAGTATTTATCAAACGCGACGCTGACGCCGACGCGCGACGCGCGACGCACAAATTCATGAGAACTTGAAATTGATTCAAACCTTCCCATTATTTTAACTTTCAATAAAACCAGTGTGATATGGCCTTGCTTTACGTAGATTTTGATTGTTATTACTGAATTCGATTTCAAACAATTAAAACATTGAATTAAAACATTATTGGTATATTTTTTCTTTATATGTATAACTCTATAATATCAACATATTCAATAGAAAATAAAGATTTTAAATGCTAAAGATATATAAAAATAGAAATAAACGTATTTGTTCATAAATTACCTTAAATCAAAACTATTACTCAATGGGAAAAAGGAAAAAGAGGAAAAAGAAAAAGAAGAGAGATAAAGGAAGATAAACGAGATGTTTTTTTAGACGTGATTTAAACACAGATAATGTAGTAACATTTTTGATGGTGGATGGGAGATGATTCCACAGTCGAGCCGCATGGACACTATATGAGTTAGAGAAGAAAGAGGAATTGTGGATGGGTATTAAGAGAGTGCCTTGAGAATAAGAACGAAGAGGTAAACCGTGGATAAATGCTGAAATTTTTCACAGAGGTAAATAGGAGCGTTAGGACTATAAAGTACATTGAACAGAAGTGAGAGGGAGTGATAGTCTCTCCGCTGTCTAATTTTGAGCCATTCCAGTTGCCTACGATAATCAGAAATGTGGTCATATTTCCTCAGACCAAAAATGTACCTTATGCATGTATTCTGAAGTCGTTCAAGTTTATCGAGTTGCTCACAGCTTAAATCAGTCATGGAAACATCAGCGTAATCTAGAATGAGTAGTAGTAATGCTTGTACAAGGGTGCATTTAGTATTAATGGGTAAGAATTTTTGCAACCTTCTAAATGAGTGTAGACTGAAAAATAATTTGCGACTTAATTCATAGTATGAGCTCGCCAGCATAGATGTTCATCCATTTGTACTTCTAGATTTGTTTACGGATTTTTTCTATTGAATATTGGTACCATTGATATTAAAAGGATAAAGTAAAGATACGTCTAGCTTACTAAGCAATCTTTGACTACCTGCAAACATCATTTGTGTTTAAGATGGGTTTATTAGTAAACCATACTCTTTTGTCCATATTGACACGCAATTTAGTGTATTTAAAATCGATTCTATTGCTTCGCTAGTGCTTTCAGGTCTGAAATAAAGATATACTTGTAAATCATCTACATAGAGATGATATGAACAATTGAGACATTCTGCTATCGGATTGATAAACAGCGAAAATAGTAATGATGATAAAACTCCACCTCGAGGAACTCCAGAGGCAATATCAACCCATTCCGATTGATGGTCTGGTGTTTTGATGCACTGTTGTCTAGCTCGTAAATACGACCCGAACCATTTTATAACCGGTTGTGTCATATTTAGTGTTTTGAGCCTAGCCAACAAAAGATCGAAATCTACAGAGTTGAAAGCGCTGCTGAAGTCGAGTAATGTTATTAAGGTAAGTATTTTGTTATTCATTGTGTATTTAATTTTACTTGTAACCTTGATTTAAGCGGTAGTTGTACAATGACCCGCACGAAAACCTGATTGATTGGGATCAAGAAGATTATTTGACAATAGATAAATAATTATTGAGCTAATTATATACAACTCGTTCAATGACTTTGGAAAAAATTGAAAGAATGGATATAGATCTGTAATCTTTGACAGAAACTGGTATAAAATTTTGGGAATTGGTATAATGAATGCTTTTTTCCAAGCTCCAGAAAAATCTCCAGTAAATACTGGAGAATAAAGAAAAGTTTATAATGTGACTAATAACCGGAAAGATAACAGGGAAAAGAAAGTGAATCAATTTCATACTCAGCTGATCACTGTCCATAGATTTGTTTTTATAGAAAGTAAAATACGTTCATTATCAGTTTTTTTGAACGGAAGAAAATAAAAACGGTGGATAATTGTAAGAAGGTGCCATACTTAAACGTCGGAGAGTGTTGGATTTAGAGCTGACATCCAGTATTAGTAGAGGTTATTCCAACTTTAAAATCCTTTCCTGCCCAAGGTATAAAAAAACTTCGATTAAAAAGGGTTTTTCGTAATTGAGGATTGGTTAAGATTCATAAGACGAAATGTATTTTTAATATTTTTGTTATTTTTTTTAATGCTGGTTTTACAGCAATGGGACTTTTGGGTCACTTCAGACAATTTTTTTTTCTTCTTATGGTTCCTCTCCCCGATGGAGGTTAGGAATCATCGTTGCGATTCTTACTTTATTGGCAACTGCCCTGAACAAAGACTGAGTGCTGCAATGGAACCAGTCGCGCAAGTTCTTAAGCCAAGAAATGCGCTTTCTACCTGCACGGCTTTTTCCTTCAATCCTTTCCTGTAGATTGAATTGTTCAATTTTATATTTTTCACCTCTCATCACATGCACAAAGTACTCAAATTTTCTTTTCTTTATAGTCTTTAGTACCTTTTTATCTTTTTCCATCCATCGGAGAACATCATCGTTTCGGACTCTATCTACCCAGGAGATTTATTATATCCTCCTGTTGCACCACATTTTAAAGGCTTTGATCTTTTTTGAAGTGTTTTTTGTGAGTATCCACGTTTCAACACCGTAAAAAAGTACTGAGATGACGTTACATCGAGCAATGCGCATTTGGAGGTCCAAATTAAAGTCTCCACTGCAAAGAAGGTCACGCATCCTGAAAAAGCAGTCTCACGCTATTTTTATTCTGACTTTGATTTCTTGCGATTGATCCCATTTATCATTCAACTAGCATCCTTAATATTTATATTGATGAACTTGCTCAATAACCTGCGCTCCAAGTTTTAAAGTAATTGGGAAAATTTGTGGCTTTTTCCGAATAACTACATTTAGTCTTGGAAATATTCATCTCTAGCCCTTTATTCAAACTTGCCGTGTGAACTTTGTCCAATGATAGCTGCAGGCTTTTCATACTATCTGCTAGAAGGACAGTATCATCCGCGTATCGGATATTGTTTATAATTTGTCCATTTATGCTAATGCCGTTTGTTAGTTCATTTAGCGCATTTCTAAAAGTGGCTTCCGAGTACATATTAAAACGGATAGGAGACAAAATGCATCCTTGCCGGACTCCTCGACATATGTCTATATCCGATGTCAATTCATCATCCACTTTCACTGCAGCTTTTTGATGCCAGTAGAGGTTACCAATTTTCCTTTTATCTCTAGAATCTAGGTTGTTTATTTTTAAAATTTCTAGAAGTTCTTGGTGACGTACTTTATCAAAAGCTTTGACATAGTCTATGAAACATGCATATACATTACCGTTTATATTGCGGCATCTTTTAACAAGCAATTGAATACAACAAAGAGCTTCTCTTGTATCATATCCATTCCTAAAACCAAATTGTGTTTCACTAAAATTTTCCTCACACTTTTATATATTCTTCCGTGAATGATTTTCAGAATTTTTTTTAGAATATGGATTATAAGACTTATTGTTCTATATTCACTAAACTTTTTTGCGTTCACCTTTTTCGGTAAGGTAATAAATGTCAGTTTAATTGTAAAAATAAAATTAAGTTTCTATTACGTAAGTGGTTAGTAGATAAAACGTTCCTTTATTGATTTATTATTTATGTTATATTTATGGAATACATTTCTTATATTTTTTATTTATTATCATTTTTTTACATTTATATATATATTTAAAAAAAAATTTTTTTTTTAAATTTTTTTATCCCTCATTGAATACATTTTTGTTATTTTCTTGGGTTAACCTTTTCTTTTCTTTTATTACTTTCTTACTTTCATATTTCATTTACATTTTTCAGATCTTAATTTTAATATGTACTTTTAATTTTCTTACTATTTTTTATTTTTTTCTGTAGATGTGAATTGAAATTCTCGATTTACTTTACTTTGTTTAATTTATTTTTTTATCTTGTTTTGATTACATTTATGAGCACACACTATTTATATATGTGTCTATTATTTTTTTTTCTTATATTTAAAATATATTTAAGTAAATTACTATTCTTTAATTTTAATTGTATTATTTTACTCTATTTTCTTACTTAAAAAAAATATATTTAAACTATTTTTATGTTTATTATTTTATACGTATACAGTATTATGTCTGTACTCTTCTTATTTGATTATTAATTAAAACTAATGTCTGAGCACCCGATGACAAACTATTATTGAATAGTTTATCGGGACAAAATATATCTTAATAAAAAAAATAAAAAAAAAGCCATTTTTTTGGTATTACTCTGGTAGATTTAATAACTTATCAAATATATCGAAATCATTGTTATTTACGAGCCTAATTAACTCTGCAAATACTTCATCAGGTCTAGGTGTTTTACCTTTTTTCATTTGGTTAATCGCATTTATCACTTCCGATTTTAGTATTTTCGGTCCAGTTTCTCCATTAAGTATGTCAAATTGTTATGGTCTTTGATCATCAAACGTATTTAATTTAATGTATTTAATTTTTCATTGATATCTAATATTATCTTATCATTTTTATCCATTAATATCGAAATAATTTTATTTTTGTGAATACCAACTGCTTCTTTGATTTTTTTGTGCAAATTAAATGCGTCATGTTTTTTATGCAAATATTTTATTTCGTGGTACCTTTCTACCATCCAGTTTTCCTTAGCTTCTCGAGTCTTTTTTCTTAATCTGGTAGTTTTTTTGTTTATACACATTTTCATCTTTATTTTCCAGATTCTACGTTCTTCCATCAGCTGTAGTATGGCATCTGTCATACACACTTTTTTTTTTGGTTCTTTTTCTCTTTTTAAATTTGTCTCAGTCACTTTTGATAGTATATTAATTACTTTTGTATTAGTTTCCTCTATTTCAGAAAAGTTAAAATTCAGTTGTGCAAAACCTTTCTGCAGTTCTTTTTTTACTTTGTTGCATAATATGTCAGGATTTCTCAGTCACTTAATGTCAGTATTTACTTTATTTTTCTTCTTTTTGACACTCTTAAGTATAACAATAATTTTTGCGACTACTGAATTATGGTATGATGTCACATCTGCACCAGAATATGTTTTAACTACCTTCATACAGTTCTTGAATTTCTCGTTTATCATCATATAGTCTATTTGAATTCTGACTATATTATTGTTTGTATCATCGAGAGGGGGTGTCCAAGTTTAAAGTCTTCTAGGTGGTAATTTAAACATTAGTATTTAATACAACTTATTTATTTTCTTGACAATATTCTACACGTCGGTCCCCTCTGTCACTACGGATTCTTAAACCAAAATCCCCATTATTTTTTCCAATTGCTCTTTTTCCTATTTCAGCGTTAAAATCACCCATAATTATCTAAATGTCATGTTTTTTGGTGAGTTTAAACATTTCAGATATCTGCTAATAGAACTCTTCTGCGACTTTGTCTTCTTTATCTGCAGTAGGAGCGTAGGCTTGAATTATATTTATATCAGTAGGACTAGCACTCACCTGTATAAACATGACTTTTTCTGACAATGGTATATTTTTTTTAATGCATCGCTAACTTATTTATTAACAATTATGGCTACTCCATGTCTATGATGATTATCATTATTACCGGAGTAAAACATTACTTCTGTGTTCACTAATTCCTAATATTTGGATTTTCAGTCTGTTAATTTCTTGTACAGTGTTTTGCAGTTTTCCTACCTCATATAAGCTTCTGACATTCCATGTTGCTATCTTCATTGTTGACCCGGAGGTTCTTTGCACTCTTGTCCCATTTAAGGGACGTCGGGAACTCGGGGTCATTTGTATTTTGTCAGCCATGATGATTTACACTTAGAAAATTTAACGCGGTGGTTTTCCGTTGCCTTCCGCATCGCAGTTTCACAGCCGTACCGTTGTTGCAATTCCGCCTGTGAATGTCTGGTATCTATCAAAAAGGATTAGTCCTTACCGATGTCATTCGCATATCGCAGTACTGCAGCCATTAAAGTCATTCTGACCATGCCTATAGTAGTCCGGAAAAGAGCCTTGCCAATGTCATTCATCTTCAGCCTGTAGTCGGTACTGGTGGTTACTGCTGCTCTCCACCATGGGTGTTTATCAACTTCCCAGTCTAGATATGTCATGTTCAGCGTAAACAGGGGCACCTCGTGTAGGATGTAGCTCTTCACCACGCATAACGGTCTTGGTAGCAAGAGAGCTTGTTATCTCTTTTCACCCTTGGTAAGTTGAGAACCAGTGTCCAGTCATCCTGAAATAAAGGTGCTACCGCTCTCTTCCCCTTACCGCTTCAGACAACTACTTATTAAAATAGAAATATTCAGAAATATTTTGATATTAATTTATGTATTTATATTTATCATTGGAGCATCACGAATGTTTCATCATTTTATTTTGTTTTTTACATTTATTCTTGAATTATTAAAACTTTCTACTGAATATGCTGTATAATTTTTCTGTTAATTTTTTTTTTATAAATCTTGAGTATAAGGAAATTTATGTTTTTTTTTAAAAAAAAATGTATTAAGCCAAATGTGTTAGTACTATAAATTTTTGTAAAAGGCAGATTTGCCATTCATGTTAATAAAATAAAAATCACGGTATTTTTTGATCGAAAATTGTCTTCTGTGCATCATATCAATGAAATTTCGAGCAAAGCATTAAAAATGTTGGGTTTTGTTTTGAGAAACGCAAAAAATCAAGTACACAAGTTCGATAAAAATATTGTACCGTTTTCTTCTCAGGCCAATATATCCCTTTTTTCCCCAGGCAAACATCATTGGAAATAAACATATTATTCATATTTCTCCTCTTAATAGGACGACTTTTCAGATCTGATGTCGTGGATAACGACTTGGGATTTTGGGCCTGAATTTTAAAAGATATCGCGCTGTCCGTATTTTTGTATGTTCAATTGACCATTTCACAAATTTTACGAGAGACATTTTTTTTTGTTTTTTAAAGTCAAATTAGAAAAATCAGTAACGGGGGATTGGCTCTCAAAAAATGCTGAAAACACTTTTTAATAACGGAAAAACTAATACTTCTACATAGACGCGTAATAAGATAATAAACATATTGGCATTCATAACTTAATTTTGCTAAAAATGGTCTATTGAACATATGAGAACTAGAGCAGCGATCAGTCTTTTAGCGATGGCTCGAAGCGTCTCCAACATATTTATTTATTTTATTTATTTATTCATATTTTTCGCTTACAAACTATAATTAACAATAAAAATAATGTGACCTCACTGGGGTTTCCCGTGTCGAGGACACTTAATAATTTAGTTTTATGAAATTACATTTGAGAATAAACAAAGAAGACTAACTTAAAAAACAAAAATAATTAACAAATATTCAGACAGTTTTAAAAACAAGGTATTTATGTACATCTATATTATTTACATAACAAAACACACAGTGAAAATAACAAAAAACCTAACATAAGCCATACAGTTGTGGAGCAGTTGATTCAGTATTGGCATGGGCGAATGAGACAATCCATTTTACTTCTACCTAGCTCCACTATCCATTTTTTTATAGCCTTTTTAAACATGTTCTTATAACTAATTGCTTTAATAGATAGTGGAAGTAGGTTATAGATTTTAATTGAATAATACTCAAAATCTCTTTGTCCGAAAGTGATATTAGTTTGTATTTGTTTAAGTTGTCTGTGTTGAGGATCTAGTGATTATATTATTTGTATGTGATGTATTATGTGGGTTATGTCTTTCATTTGAGTAAGATATAGTATATAAACGCAAATGTAAAATTAACTTTTAGTAGCATAATAATACTAGCATAATTACAGTAGAATAATTATAGTAGCATCATTATAGTAGCATCATTATAAAAGCATCATTACAGTAGCATCATTACAGTAGCATCATTATCTATATGACAACCGTCCGTCTTCGAAAGACGATGGTGATGTACACTGAATTTAAAGACTGGGAAAAACAGCTTTTTCGGTGACTGTATAGTTCTGTGCGGGACCAGCACAGTCGGCCACATTTCCATGTTGTGGGGGGGTTTCAATAGGTACCTGCCTTCCTCGCAGTCTTTTAAGCCTCAGATTTTCCAGCCAGAGGTCGTCGTGTGCTACTTTTCCCTCCTTTACGGCTCCTCTCTACACATCTCTATCCCTGGCGAGATCTTCTCAATGATCAGCGTCAATGCAAAAAGTCTTCATGTCGTGTTTACAGACATCCTCAAATCGCAATTGCTGACCACCGTGGGATTGTTTAGCATCACAAAGCTCTCCATACATGATATCTTTCGGTATTTGGCCATCCTCCATTAGACTCACATGACCGAGCCATCGCAGGTGTCTTTCTTTTAAGATCGCCATCGCCGAATCATTACAGAAGCATCATTATAGTAGCATCATTACAGTAGCATCATGAACACAGTAAACAATAAATAAAAGTGAATTTGGAGCACTCACCTAGCTCTCCGATGAGCGACAATTCTCATGGTCAATTTACTGATAGTAGTTTCTCTCGTCAAAACCTTATATTTCTTTATTATCAGATGACCTGTGAGAAAAAAATGCATTTTTGGGAAGAGTTTTCGGATCATCAATGTAGAATAACGTGTATCAGATGCTTATAATATAAAATGGAAGAACCTTTTCACTGTGATTGACATAGATTCTAAGGTTAATTTTTTGAATTGGAAATCGCTATCGTTATGCGATCTGCATGCACCTTTAGAAAAAGTACTTAACATATTTCAACCCCTCGGTTTACTCCAGATAAATTTATTTTCACGCGTAAACGAGACAAGGCTCACAAGGCAAAAAACCAACCAACCAACCAACCAAGCAGTGCATTAAAGAAACTACAGGACCCTGAAAAATATATGTAATCAGATGTGTCGTAATGTCAAACGTAAATTCTTTCATGAATTCCTAATCAACGCTGATCTTCAAGAATCCTGGAAGTTTTTAAAAACATTAGGATATTCAAAATCTAAAAATGCTTCAGACACCTTTATCGATCTAAATCCCAAACAAGTCATTTGTCTAAACCTATCCAGCTTAATCGTCTTATTAAATCTAACACCTCATTGCTTTGAGAATCTCCCCTGCTACGTGATTGCCTACCATTTTCTTTCAGTCGCGTCACGAAAACAAAAATGATCAAAGTTCTTCACTCAACAAAGTCAAATTCTTGTTGATATTATGGGATTAGTATATCTACAATTCGATTGAACATTGATTTTATCCTATCTATTATTACTCACATCATAAATTACTATTTGACTTCACAAGCCATCACGTCAAAATGGAAACAGTCAAGCAGGATTCTTCAACTGTGTTGTTTTAAAGAAGTAAAAACAACAATAAAAATTCAACATAATATTTTCATAGTCTTTATTCAATAAAATATACACATTATTACAATATCAATACATTATAAAGAAAACAAAGTATTAAAATGTATATTGTCTCGATAAATTATTCAATAATAGTTTGTCATCGGGTGCTCAGACATTAGTTTAAATTAATAATAAAATAAAAAGGGTACAGACATAATACTGTATACTTTTATATCAAGATTGAGAATGGGATATTGTCTCGTTGCACTTATCGAGAAAAGGTGTATTTTTACTTCGCGTGCGCTTCGGTGGAAATAACGAAGAGACATTGGATTATTTGTTCTTTGACTTGCCCATCTACGACACAAGCAAATTTCAAAATATTTCAAAATAATTTTAAATATTTTTCGGGTGTCATGTAGACTCCTATAAACAAATGTCTATTTGTAAACAAATAAAATTTACATATATGTTACATTTTAATGTTTTTTTTCTACCAACAGAATCTGCTTATATTTTGTTTTTAGGAACCCAAAATATTATATTATGTTGAATCATTGAATGATAATACACATCATAAAGCGGAAATATTTTTTGGCTATTCGTTGGTACGCGTAGCGTCTTTCATGCGTTATGGTAGGGGTTTTATACTCCTTTGATATTTCGACTAATTAGATTTGCTAGAGTTATACTCGATCACACAACGTGCACTCAGTTTTAGTATTATGTCATTACAGGTGATAGGACTGTCCCCAATTTGCATGATTTACTGAGATAATTAATCCTCCGCCCTCCTCTAAATATTATTACCAGTCAGATTAAGTAATCGTTGGCGCGTTAGATTAGCTTTCCGCTATATTCTGTTCTTTTAATTGATAATTTATTTATTTTTTCAATTTTTTTTCATTAATTTATTTTACAATATTTGTAAACAACGTATCTTATTTGAAGTACATTATCACGTAAATATGTCATCGAAAAAAAAACATTTTGAAAACAAACCCTGATTTTCATGATGTTTTTGCGCTCAATGTGAATTGTTGCACCTCACTAGGTTCTAAAACAGCAACTTATCAAGTTTTAAAAATAGATGTCCAATAAAAATTCCAGATCTGCGGTGGTTTGACTTCACTAAGTCCTGTCAAAGAATGAAGGAATAAAAAAATGAACGAAGTTACTTCTGATCATCCAGCCTTTTTAAAACACTTTGATTACGAAAGCATCACCCTTTCAGCCTCGGACACAAAATGGCTACGGTAACCGACCTGGCCTATCTCCACTGAAAACATATAGACAAATTCTCTACCATAAATCTAGGAACCTAGGAACCTATAATGTACGCACCTTTCGAACACCTGGTAAAGATCTCCACGCCACGCATGTTCTAAAACAATACCATTTGGACATTTAAGGGTTGAGTAAAGTGCGCTGGAAAAGGGTGGGTAAAAAGTTGTTGGACGGGTACACGTGTCTTTACTCTGGTCAGGACCAATACCATTTCCAAGGAGTGGCCATATTATTTTTAAAAAAGGTATCTCGCTGCCTAAGGAAGTAGGAACCAATCTCGGAATGGCTGATATGCGCTATTTTTAAGACGCTCAATAGATCTATCACTGTCTTTTAGTGCTATGCTTCTACAGAGGATGCAGACGCCTCTGCCAAATACCATTTTTATGATTTGCTTCACTCTCCATTATCTAGGTAACTCAGACAAGACCGCGTAGTTGTCATCAGTAACCTTAATGCTAGGGTAGGGATCCGCTCGATCAGTAGGATCCGCAATCATGGGGAATCATGGTCTCAGTGGTACTTATGAAAATGGTATAAAACTCATATAATTGGCTACTTAAAATGAGTTCACCATTGGCGGTACTATATTTTCCCATAAAAACATTCACAAGTATACATAAATCTCACCAGATAGACGTAAATCGACCACCTACTCTACAGCTCAACACGCAAGCGGGAATTGCTTGATGTTAGGATTTACCGCGGAGCCAATTTATACGGCAACCAGAAGCTGCTCGTTGGAAAAATTCACATTAAGCTCCACCGCATGGCTAAACCAAATATGCCAAAGTCCATCGATATCAAAATGATGAAAATTCCCGCCACCGTACAACGTTTCAACGGTAGTGTTTGAGCAAATCTAGAAAACACAAATGGTGGTAACAACTCTTTACCTCTGACGGACTACATTGAGAGTCAGTGGCAAACTCTTAAACCTCAATTATGTTGTTTGCAAAGTCTGTTCTAGGAGCTAAGGAGAGTGTGCGTCCGCGGTAGATGTCAAATGATACTTGGAAAGAAATTGAAAGGCGAGCAAAACTGGAAGTATTCGGCGGAATTAAGGGGCGCTGGATTGACGTGGGAAGTAGCAAAAATGCTGGCTGGCGATAAGGTTTCCTGGAGGCGACTGGTGTTGTCCATATGCTTAACTTAAGAGTGGATGTAGAAAAAAAGAAGAAAAAAAACTTCCGATGAAAATTGTCATCAATCGGAGGCAATACAGTCGCTAATCCACGTACTGTAGATACCTCCTGAGCGCTTCAACAATGCTTGCCCACTTTACGAGGTATTAGTTGGCTACTTACTATAATTTCGTAGCTTTTATCAGAACTTCGGGACGCGAACATAACTTTGGAGGATGCATTGGAAGTTTTTTTTATATTTTTTGTCTTGTTTATACAAGTTTATAATATTAACTGCAAAAATATTAAATTAATTACTCTGACTCTAAAGTGAGAATCTGGTAAAATAATTGGTTGTGGCCTCGTTAAAGAATTTCTCCGCATTTGCTTTAAGGAGAGAAAACCACAGAAAACTCATGCAGAAAAAGCTGGAGTATTGACAGACATCAACAGACCTTCCGTTTCACTTTGAGAGCGTTCGGCATTTTTTGTCCTATTTTTATTTATTTAAAAAATTACCTTTACTATTTCAACCATGTATGATATTACCTCGTGCGATAAATCTTAATGACTTTTAACTGTAACGATATCTTATAGGTCCTTATTCAGACTTCTACATCTTTTTGTGAATGCTATGCGCTCTGACAAGAGAGCGGTAATGGATAAATGATTATTCCCAATTAATTAACGACTGTTGAAAACTAAAAAATTAACAAAACTCTTAGTCGCTATAATTTTGACACAACGAATATTTTGTGTAAAATGCTTGTCATTTTCATATAAAATGATTAAATTTAAATACGGGATGTTTCAAAACGTCACATTATGAAATGTATTTAAACTAAAATACGTAACCACCTATTAAGATTGCTGGTAGTACCGGTAGAATGACGAAGACGGGCGGTGGGAGGGAATAATAGAGAGAGAAACATCCTGGGAGTAGTAGAGAAAGGAAAAGAATGGCAAACAGATTGAGAAAAGAAAAGAAGGTAAGAGATCCGAGCGAAAAAAGCTACACGAAAACAAACGCCTAAACTGTACTTCTGCGTTTCTGTGTTATATAGAAAACGTTTAAAATACATTTATGCATGAGCTATGCTTCATATGATTCAAAGAATTAAAAATTATACTCGTTCACCAAGGGTACGGGTGCGGGGAAGGCACAAGAGGTGTCACTCCAGGACACGTCGCGTTATGGTAGTATGAATATTCGTTCTGAACATTTGATTATTTATTTTACGGTTCGAAAATCTGTTTCCAATACAGATGCAGAAATGAGATGAAGGGCAACCATAAACCCGTCCGACCATATTATTGGATACGGACATGGTGCTCGATGGTGGTGGGGGGAACGGGCGAGGCGGCGCGGGGGCGGCCGACCGGAAAATTTGTCCCGGGTTAGGAGTGAGCGTCTCAAAAAATATCATTTTTATAAATGCCAAAACCGCTATCGAAAAATATTCATAATGTTAACTTACCGCCCCGCAACAAAATCGTTGACTTGGGAGATCTTCTCTAAACTCACTGCAGTATTCACAAAATGGGTGAATCACGAAGTTTCCGGGTTCGATTCTGGGTAAGTATGACGACAAAAACATAATGTGATTTTTGTGGAGATTAACTGTTCCATGCTTTAATTTATCATTGTTTTAGGGTCCTCGGTATATTATGGTACCTAATTTACAATTCGATTGAAAAAAATACCTCAGTCGTGATTTACATAATATTTTTCTCCTCACAAACACATATCGACTGCTAACACTGTTTAATTTTTTTTAATGTAACTATGAAAACATACAAACCTATATTTATTATTGTACAATAATATATGATACTTTGTAGCTGAAAGACGTGTTTGGATATTGTAAAGCGCCCTTGAGGTGATTTTCACAAAAATGGAGCTGTATATGTACATTATCCGCAATTATAGTAGCTGCTTCAATGGGTAAATGTTATCAACTATTAAATACCAAAATTTAGTAAACGGGGTCTAGAATTCTAACTGTCCATGCCCTCAGTAGCTGCAAGACTTGTTGTAATCTAACTTCTATTTTAATAAATTAGTTTTTTAGTTAGTTTTTTGAAATATCACTTAAACTCTAAACTTCATTGTCACATAAAATAAAAATAAAAAAGGCAAATAGGGGCTAGATAATTAATGTCCACGTGCTCTGTAGCTTCAAGACGTGCTATAATCTAGCTTCTTTATATCAGAATTGTAATTTATCATAATTGGAGACGAGGAACTAGAATCCCAATCGTCCATGCGCTCTGTAGCTGCAAAACGTGCTGGGGTATTTATTCATTGTACAGCGCCCTTTAAGTTATTTTCACAAAAATGGAGCTATATGAATTATCCATATATAAATGGATGATTTATATATATATATATTAAAGATCAGTTTTATATTAGGATTTTTTATAAAACAAGTCTTAAGTTTCACAGAATATGAGTAGTGAGAATGTGGTGATCGGGAGATCCGGATGTACTCGCTCCGAGAGCCGTCGTACGAGTGTTGTGTACATGTACTGTGTACAGTGTACAGGGAGAGTTGTCTACACACATCCGAATTTAACTCGTTTTCATTTTGTTTAAGATCACAATTTTAACATGGAATCTACAAATCTTTCGCTGCAAGGTGTCAAAACTGTTGCAGATATTAAAATAAAGTAAGTTGAAAAACCACTGCTAGCAGAAAATAAACATCTGTTGCATTACATTTGAAACTAAATATAGAGACTACTTATATCGTTATACAAATTTTAAATACAAAAACAACATGCGAAAAGTTTTTCGTTCTGTAAGATGTGTATATGTATCGTCTTATTTAGGGTGATCCCGTGTAGGTTTAATTCGTTCTGAAGTTTCGGCTACCGTTACAGGAGCTATCTTAAGGTAAATTGTTGATTGAAAATCATCAAAAAAAGACGATACTTATTGATAAAAGTGACGATGAAAATTTCCGTGAGAATCGTTTCACGATTGTGACCACTTTTGTCATGCATAAAAATGAACATATTTATAACTTAATTTACTGTATCTATCACTATGAAGTACATTTTATGTAGGTTCATAGTAATTTTAATCATCATATAATTAAATACCAGGAGTAGCTTGACAAAAAAGTCGGCCATAAAATGAATGTATGTATTGCCTAAATATATGTGTACCTCTATTTGCACCACGTAGAGATCTGCAGAGCAGCGCAGCGTTGGCAAATTGCATTCCCTTCCCCTTCCGTAACATAATTCCATAACAAACTCCGCCTGGCTATCCCCACCCCCACCCCCCCAACAGTGGCATTAGCGGCTAACTGTGATTGCGAGTTTACAATGCACTTTTAACTGATGGGTATCGACAAACGGAATCACGGTACGGCATTATGACTATTTTTTATTACTGGGTTGATCATTTTAACATTATTATTATTTTATTGTGAATCGTGAAGTAGGGAACACATAAACACATTTTTATGTAAGGTGGTCTAATAATAACATTGTATAAACGTAGATGTTTCATTTATAAATTAAAAAAATAATAATGCACGGATAAAACTTATCGCAATGAGAAACACCAATAGCAGTGAGCGCGAAAAGCGAAAAAAGTTACAAAGTATGCGAGAGATTGGTTAAGAATGGGATGAAAGACTGAATGAAGTGGAAGGTATAGAAATGTCTACGCATTTTTCTTTGTAGCTCGTTCTCGATTTCCTGTATAATATTTTGTAATATTAACCTTATTATATATTAATTTAATATTATCAAAAAAAATAGCCACATTAAAAACAAAGCATTAAAAAAATATTTTGAAAAAAAAAACAGAAATACAAGGGTAATGTCGATGTTAAATTAATTAAAAATATTAACATATGGGCGAAGAATATTTAGTAATACTAGGATATTGGCGCAAAAAATTATAATATAATAGCCACCTTGAACATTATAATACCAGAAAAAATATAAAAGTCCACTTGAACATCATAATACCAGAGAAAAGGTAAAAATCACACTTCCCTTTTAAAAAAAGGCGGTCACAAAATTCAATTTTATTTAAGGCAGTAAAAACATATTTTTATATGAGGTAAAACATTTATAGAGAAGAAAAAAATCTTAAAATTCAAACATAAGGTTTAGGCAAATGTGTTCTTTTTTTCGCATGTTCAATACTGGGGATTGGTAATTCAGAAAAATTCTGCATCTCGTCCTCCACTGGTCTCTATTCTCTGCAGCCCTCTTCAACGCATATGAGGTATATGAGGCGCAGTTCAAATTGTCGCACACTTGCTCCAAATACTCCCGTCGGGGGCGCCATGTAATTTGTCTCCTCAGCCATTCCCTCTATTATGTCATGCAGGAGGCCCTCATGGCGTATAATGTGGCCAATTCATTGGGCTCGCCTCTCTGAAAAAGTTAGGTGCCTCCCTTCTACGATTCTGCTGAGAACCTCGTCATTAGTGATGTGGACCCTCTAAGAAATTCGTAATATTTTTCTGTAGAACCACATCTCAAAGGCCTCTAGTCTTTTTTTATCTCTTTCGGTAAGGCACCATGTCTTACAACCGTACATAAATATGCTCCTACATATGTCTTGGCAAGTTGCTTGCGGTGTTTAAAGTTAATATTATTTGACTCAAAATCTTTGATTTTTTGTTAAAAGCTAGCTTTGCTTGGTGTATGCGGCAGTCGATATCTCTTTTCGTTCTCCCATTCCAGGTGATCCTGCTTCCAAGATAAACATACTCTTGCTCGTTTTTCAGAGTTGCTACTAACATTAGTACATTCATTTGCTGCTTTAATTATTATATCCATCTCCTAAAATCATATGTAATACTCCAAAAAACTGACATTATATTACCAAAATGTAAGAGGAGTCCAAACTTAGATTCAAGAACTTACATTGTCTGCTTCTTTACTACTCCATGATATGTACATTCTCACTGAAACATGGCTTGGTCCTGAAATTTCCGAACTTGGATTTCCTAACTATAAAATTTTTCGATTTGATCGAAATGTGAATACTAGTAACAAAACAAGAGGAGGTGGCATCGCTATAATCGTATCCAAGAAATACTCGTCTGCCAAGTTATCCACGAAATATTTATGTGTTGAACAATTATTTGTGAAAGTGAAAACACAAAGTGATACTTTTATTATAGAAAGTGTTTATTTACCACCGTACTCTGACATCGTTAATTATAAAAAGCATTGTGAAGATATTGAAATTATCAGTACGAAGCATCCGAACACCAAAATTATATTAGCGGGTGATTATAACTTACCAAATTTTGACTGGGGTAATATGGAATCCTCAATATTTTCTAATAAAAGTAAATATAAACTAAAAGATATGGCAATATTTTTAGGTTAAAAACAGTGTAATTTTGTTTCTTATAACTGTGGACATATTCTTAATTTATTGTTTTCTAATGTTTTTTCCATCAAAGTTGAATGAAGTCTAGAAATATTACTGCCTGTTGATAACCATTATCCACTTTAAGAGATAAAAGAATCTTCTTCTTTTCCACATCCGCTCCTAAGTGGAGCATGCGGATATCACCAGTTGCCTCCAGAAGACCCTATCGCCAGCCAGCACTCTCGCTTCTTCCCATGTCAATCCAGCGCCCCTTAATTTCACCGAATAAAGTCTAAAGATCGTCATTGACGGCTTTCCAGGACGGCGTGATCCCGCAGGTTTAGAGAAGAGTCAACTAGGGTTTAGGTTCTCAGATTTTGGATAATAAAGTATGCAGAGGCTCAACAATTGTAAAAAGTACCAACTTTGAAGTGCACTCATTTATACTTAGAATACATAGGTATGGAAATGAATTAGAACAAATATTCGGTATTTATAATACAAATTCTGTTCATGAATTAAAACAAATTCTCACTCGTTATTAATTAGAAGAATAATGGATTTATTTTAAAATGTATTATTTTGTCATCATTGACTCTAGATTGAAGCCTTTAACTGTCGACACACGTGTGTACAGAGGGGCCGAGATGGAATCAGACCATTTTTTAGTGGTCTCAAGGGTGATTCTGTTTAAGGGATGGCGGTCCCAAACAAACAAGATGCAGGCTCCTTCTAGAGTCAAAGTTGAAAAACTGCAAAATGCTGACATAAAAGATAATTTTGAAAGATCTGTGAGTCACAGACTGAACGAAAAAGATGTAGAATGTATGGGTATAAATGATATGTGGGAGTGTTTGAAAATAAGTATGTGCGAGGCGGCGAAAGAAGTGTGCGGTGTGACAACGCTAGGGAGAAAGAAAGGTGATGCGTGGTGGGACGACGAAGTCAAAAAACTCGTTAAAGAAAAGAAGGATGCGTGGATAAATTTGCTTGCTGTAAAAAAGAATACAATTGAATATGAATCGGCTAAACGCGTGTATGGTGAAAGTAAGAAAAAGGTTAAGCAGGGTGTATGTGAACGGAAGAAAAAATTGAAGGATGAAGAAGGAATGAAAATGACTCACAATTTCCATGAAAACATTAAAGTTTTCTGGAAAGCTGTGAAAAACTCCAGGAGTAGCAGTGAAAGCGGAGGCATGACAGTTGTTAAAGATAAGGATGGAAAAATGGTGACTAGTGAGAGTGGAATAAAAGAGAGATGGAAGGAATACTTTGAGGAAGTTTATGAATCGCACACTGGTAACTCGGGCGGTGCCGATGTATCGACATTATCCGAGGTGTGTTTGAACGCAAATGATGAGGTAAGTCAGATTAGTATGAAAGAAATTATCAGTGTTGTCAAATGTATGCGGAATAGTAAAGCGCAAGGGTATGACTGTATTGCAGCAGAGTTTATTAAGTCGGGTGGCAAATTAATTCTCACATGGCTACATAAACTTTTTAACTTGTGTCTCAAAGAGGAAAGGACTCCACCTGATTGGAGGAGGGCAGTTGTTATGCCGTTATACAAGGGAAAGGGTTCTAAGGTGGAGTGTGGGAATTACAGAGCTATCAGTCTTCTGAGCGCTGTCAGCAAAATGTATGGAAGAATACTGATAGAAAGAGTAAGAAACGTGACCAAGGAGAAAGTATGGGATGTACAGAGTGGATTTATGAATGGTAGAGGATGTATGGATCAAATATTTGCATTACGCAATATGACAGAAAAGTTTTTGGCGAAAAACCAGAAGCTTTTTTGCGCTTTTGTTGATTTGCAAAAAGCATTTGATCGAGTTGGTAGGAAAAAATTATGGATGGTTCTATCGGAGTATGGAGTAAGTGACAACCTTGTCTGCGCTATTGCTTCTTTGTACAAAGATAGTGTAGCGTGAGTAAGGGTAAATGGGTCATTAACTTTCTGGTTTGACACCCCTAAAGGAGTCAAACAGGGATGTGTAATGTCACCGTGGTTATTCAACATATATATGGATAAATGTATGAAAGAATTGAAAAGTATGGATGTGGGAGCGAAAATGAGTAATCTAATTGTCAGTTGCCTTCTGTACGCCGATGACGCAGTCCTCCTAGCTGACAGCGAAGAGGAACTGCAATCCTTGATTACAAAGGTTTACGAAGTGTGCAAGGAGAGTGATTTGCTAATGAATGTGCAAAAGTCGAACGTCATGGTCTTTGAAAGAAATGTAACTATGACTGAATGTAAGATTGTAGTAAATGGAGATAGTTTGAAACAGGTCGAAGAATTTGTATATCTGGGTAGTATGTTTACTAGAGATGGAAATATGGACAAGGATATTGAAAGGAGGGTTAGTGCCGGTAACAGAGTTAATGGTGCCTTAAAGTCTGTCGTAGCAAATAAGTGTCTATCGCAAGAGGCTAAATTAGCAGTTCATAATGGAGTTCTGGTACCAACCCTAATGTATGAAAGCGAAACATGGAGTTGGAAAAAAAGGGACGAAAGTAGACTGAATGCTGTTGAAATGCGATCCCTCAGGCGAATGTGCGGAAAAACAATGTATGATAGGTGCCCTAATGTCGAAATTAGAGCAGAATGCAAGGCTGAGTTAAGCATTATCGACAAAATTAAGAAAGGTCTTTTGCGATGGTTCGGTCATGTGGAGCGAATGAATGATGAAAGAACGGCTAAAAAGATTTATGATACGAATGTGTCTGGTTGTAGAAGTCGAGGAAGGCCGAGAAAGACATGGCATGATCAAGTACAACAAATTCTTGAAAGTGGTCATGTGAAAAGTCGGAATAATCGACGTGCGTGCATGAGAAGATGTATGAATGTGAAGGAAGCAAAGGAAGTGTGCCAGGACAGAGTGGTGTGGCGTTCTATCCTCTCTGCCTACCCCTCCGGGGAAATGGCGTGATGGTTAGTTAGTTAGTTAGTTATATATTATTAATTTAACTTTGTTTCCTGGAATACGTGATTTTTTATTTCTTCATTTAACTCGTTAGACATAATTTAAATTGTACTTCGGTGGATTTATTGCCAAATGGCAAATTCTTCCAACCAACTGATGATGATAATTTTACTAAATAAAGGTATTATTTAGTTCATTTCAGTTTTTTTATTTATTTTTATTTCATTGCTCAAAAAACTTATATTTTTGAAAAATATTTACATTGTTTTATTTTTTAAATTATAATTGTCTAGTTATTCTCAAGTTGACTGTGTTATTTTTATATTTAGAACATAAGATTTACCCATGGTTATTGTTATATTTTATTTAGAGATGTTATGTTTATTTTTTGCTTTTTGTTTTTTGTATTACATGTTCACTAAATTTTTTAGTTTTAATTATTCTATTATTTTTATTATTGTACTACATGATTATTGTGGACTGTTGTGATTATTTCTGTAAAAGGTTTTTTTAACTGTTGATGTGTAAATAAATTACGGGCCACAATCATTATTTTGGTTTGGCTCTTGTTTATTCTCATATTATATTTATTATTCAATACATGTTCCATGGATGTCAGAGCTTCGGTAAGTTATTCTTCACATTTATCAAGCAGGGCGATGTCATCGGCAAACTTTATCATGACTATTTCTTTTCCGTGTATTTTAACACCTTTTCTATAACTCATTTTTCCCTGATATCATCGATCGCGCACTGTACTGTATTTATTCATTAAATAATACTGGAGACAGCGAGCCTTCCTGTGTGACTATCGGTCTAATTTTGACTTTTTTTGTCATTTCCATATGCAATTAACCAATTTACTACTACTACTGCAACTGCTATTACTAATACTACTTCTGCTTATACTACTACTTCTACTGCTACTACTACCATCCACCATTTCCCAGGTGTAGGTAGAACGGAGAGACCGGCACACTCCTAGTTTCTTCCACATTCATTCATTTTGTCATACATGCCCTTTGGTTCTGTGTACTTTTAACTTGACCAGACCTCAGATTTTGGTTTATCTGATCATTCGTCTTTATTGGTCGTTCTCGTCCCACGATTTCATTATGTATACATATTTATATTTATTTATTTATTTATTTTATATACTTATAACTAGTTTACCACTATTTCGTCATCTATTTGTCCTACATCACCAAATCATTTCATAGACCATCTATATCCACCAAAAAATCTCATTTTGACTGCTTTCAATCTGCTTTCATCTTTTCTTTCCCAGTTCTATGTTTCACTTCCATTCATAAGTGCTGAGACTTAAAATTCGTTGTGCACTGATAGTTTGGCTTCAATTGACATGTTTTTATATGCAATTACTGCGCTTAGAGAGCCGTTCATTTAGTTGTCCGCATCCACTCTTCTTTCAACATCTTTTTATACTCTTCCGTCTCTTGAAAACATGCTTCTTAGATACACAAATTATTTTAATTCTGCCTCAGATTCTCACGTGTTTGCTAGCTAATGGTTGTAAAAGTTATAGTTTCGCTCTTAGTTTATAGCTCGTACAGTGAGTTTAGAAAAAACACATTTTTAAAATACTTTTTATTCATATAAAGATACATATTACAAAAATAATAATAACGTGTCCCTAACTCTACGAGGCGAAGAGCCCTGTGTTGAGTTGGGATAAAACAAAATAGAAAGTGGTAGTAAATTAATTGATTCTCTCTCGAATTAACTATTCTCACCACAGGTTTATAAGAAAAATTATGCCAGAGATTGGTCACTAAATACACAAATCAAAAGACAAAAAATTTCACAAAATTTAATTAATGATTATCGGAGGATGTTATTGATAGTACGAGAAATAATCATCAATACCAGAGAATAACAATAATCATATTTCACAATAAAAAACAACTCTCGATAGTTATAAGATATAAGTAAGCTGAAAAGTTCAATCTTAAATACATTATTTTAAAAGTTACGAGTAGGTAAAAAGGAAATATTAAAACCTTATTACACATAATAAGTTGATGTATGTAAAAACACCAAGGCGGCCTTTTTACACAAAAAAACCTTTGGCAAAAATAAATGTAAAATAAAAATGTGTTTAAAATAAAGATTTCGACAACAATAAAAGTCAAATTCGGGCGTTTGGTGAATTTGGTAACATTTTGCAACGCGTTAATTTAAAGTAACTGATAATTTTGCAAAGGGCTAGAGATTATAAAACATTACTCTGTACAACGGAGTTGTACCCATAAATTTTTCCGAGGGACCGGGGATTTTCACTCGACTTAATCTTACCGTAAAGCGTAAAATTTCCATCCAGATCTGCATACGGAAAGATGCATAGGGCACTTGATACGGTGTAAAATAAAATAATAACATTCCTCACTAAATCACTTAATATAAATTCTGAAAACAACCTAATTAATAATCACACATTCAACCACCCCTCGCCTTTATTGACTATGTTTCCTTTGCGACCACCCTCACCGCACTCACCCTCTTAGACCCGCGTCTGTTAACACTCTCTTAGCCGGGCGATGTCTTCCCACACATTAAATCTTAGACTTACTTATTGCAACTTCCACTTATGTGCTAAATTTTAAGAAATAAATTCGACCTAATGTTCTGTCCATGTTTTCATATCTGTACTTAAGATAACCATCCATTCATATGCCAACACCTTAGATAATAATAAAACCCCCCTGCTCTAAGTTTCACTGATTAATCTGTTTATTTTTTGTTTAAATTCGATGACATTGTGAACAATATTCTGTTTTATTTTTTATTATATTAGTTTTATATCACCCGTCGATGGGAGGAGTGCTCTCCCGAAACTATAGTTGTGTTCTTGTAAAAGAATAAAATTATGTCACACTGATAACAAAGTTTTATTTTCATAATAATTTATAATGAAGTGTTACGAAGTGAATGCCGATTCAATTAAAAATATTAATAACATTCCGTTCACTTTTACAAGACGGCGAGAAAATCCTTCCACTCAACATTATAGTATATTACAAGACCATCTATTTATCTCCACTAATTCACCAAAAACTATTATTAGTTGAAATTGATTTTTTAATTTAAAAAATACTAGCAATTATTCAATAAATAAACTGAACAAAGAGTTCATTTTCTAGTTTACTAAAGTAATCGAAGTTCACGAGACTAGTAAAAGAATCTTTAATAGTTAAAAGATTTAACGTGACTGGCTGCTCCCGGTGACTTACTAAAAATTGTAATGCCAGTTGGCAGTAAAACTCTGGCTAAGCCTTAAGGGGGAATGCTTTTGAACTAAGTTTAGTGTTCTCATAACTATTACAACTACGAGAGTCTATCTCCTTTGGAGATGGTCACGTAATTTAGCGTACCCTAGCCGGACGGAGTTAGTTTTCCGGTAAAATTAGTTTACTCCGCCAAAGGGGCGCGCGTCCACAGGTAATGAAATGCAATAATAGTAGACAATTTTTATTTCACATACGATTGACGACGTCACTGACAGACATTTCTGTTCAAACAAGGATCACACAGTTATTCCAATATTTTAAATAGATGTTGAATGGATAATGGAGGTTGGATGAGCACGGATTGATGAGTGGGTGGTCAGTAGAATCAGTAAAATCGGTAGAAAGATGATTTTATTTAAAGTGTTTTTATTTGTCAGTTTTATGTGTATTTATAATGTTTTACATGTATTTGATATTATGCTTAATAAATGTTTCAAAATTATATAAAATGTCTCCCTCGGCACGGTACACCCCCCAGTGAGGAACATTATCATTAATGTAAAAAAGTAGTCTCTCGGGCGAACGTTAAGATCAGTACCTACATTATGTACGGCTGAGATAAACTTTATCGACAAAACAAGAAAGGAGCCCTGCATTGGTTTGCACATGTAGATCGAATAGACAGCGAAATAACAGCTAAAAATATTGTGAATGTTGAATGAATACAATGCGAATATTGATAGATGCAGAAATAGAGGAAGACCGAGAAAGACACGGCATGACCAAATCTAACAACTACTTAAAGATGGACATGTTAAGAGTCTGAATAATCGGCGCGTGGGCATGAAAAGATGTATAAATGTACAGGAACAGAGATCTGTATGAAAAGGTAGAGTGATGTGGCGTTCTATCCTCTCTGCCTACCCTTACGGGAAAACGGCGTGATAGCTTGTTGCTGTTTTTTTGTTGTTAAAAAAGTAAAACATAAATTTACAATTTACAAAGAACAAATAAATAAATAAATAATCGTAAATTATGTAACAGGGAACGTATGGAAACGTTCGGAAACGGAAAGTTATTTGTTTCACTGGATTTGATTTGCGCGATCTCGCTTTAACGCAACATACTTACACAATATTTACTATCGACAACATCGCGGGTCTCTGTTTGAGCGCGTAAATGGTGGAGGCCGGTTTTAGGACGCGAGTTACATCCATGAAAATGACCGTAGATGATCGAAGGCGACACACTTGGGAATTCGGTAAACCTTGAAGCACGAAATAAAGTGTAGTTTTAGTTCTTGTACTATGTTCGGGTCGGGTTTTTGGCGGCCTCTAATACTGACCTTAAAGAAAGGTAGATTCTTCACCAGTTACTGGGTTGAGAATGACGGGCCGCGTAGATCTTGGAAAGTTAATGGGAAGATTTCGGTAGATTCATTATCAACGCAAGTATTTTTACAAAAATATAAAGGTTCGTTGGATACAGTAAACGTAAAACATAAAACCGCTTTCAATTTTTCGATTAGTGACAAGATCTGGCCAGACCTTTTTTAATTTTGAAGTCATGTAACTTGGCTTTTTGGCTTTTTAGAAAGAAAAGTCACGATGACTTCTTTAAAACTTCTTGTCAGCTAAGTTTAGTAGCCTCGCTGTTATTAACTCATGTGTGGCTATGCGGTAACGGATGTCTACCTCGGGTAAAAAACATTTAATAACTCTCTTATTTTTTTAAATAACCAACTCATATTTTTTGTAATCCTTATATGGACTTTTTTACACCAAAATAAGGAAACATTTTTATAAAAAATGCACGGGCTTTTTCTATAAAAAACAATTTCTTCATTTTGTAAAATAAATTAAAACAAACGAAAGAGATGCCAGTATTATAAGTGGTTTATTAAATTTTATAAGAAAGAGCACGAGAATATAGCATATCAGAAGACCGACAAGGACACTATTCGTTAGGGGCGGAGCTTGAATGACCGAGAAAACAATACCGAAAGAGCACGATACAGAATTATACCACTTGTGGGACAGAGAACACATCAGTCGCGTGAAGTTTTTTGTAGTATACTAAGCTGACGCTGTATTTAACACACCGTGTTCCCGAAATGTTTCTACAATTTATTCACAATTTATCTGATTTAAATTATTTTTTGACAATTCTTGATGGAATTTCATTGTAATGATGTAATATTTACATACATTTACATATAAGTTATTAATCAAAAATACTTGGTACACTTCCACTCATTTCCACACTTAAGATAATATTTTGATTTCTATAAATCATCTTTACATTGTATAATATTCGCCAGTCTGAAGATGTCCATAATGGGATGAAAGCGCTAATTGGTCAAACAAATAAGTGGAAGTGTACCCAAGGAAGTGTGCAAAGTTATTTCATTTAAAGTGTTCAAAAAATTTGTTCGTAACTAGTTTTAAAAAACGTGTTCACGTTGTCATTTTTGTGTATGTTTAATTATGATTTGATTATATCACGTATTACGTACTATTATTTTATTTCTTACAAGTTTTTTTTGCTATTTTTTTAGGATTTATTTCAATATTATTCTAAGAATATGTTTTAACAGCGTTTTTATTTATTCTAATAAAATCTAGTATTTATTTGCAATAAAAATTTGATATTCTTTTTTGCATTCAAATAAGAGTTGTATTAGCATAGCATACTTTCTAGTCTCCCGGTTGATCTATTTCCGCTAAATTCTGTCGTAAGTGTAATTCGGAATTCAGTCGACAACCAGACGCGGGCGGCAGCGCTTGCTAGCGGGATTTTAAAAGGAATGAACATAATTTCTAACTTTATTTTGCATAAATATGCTTTAATTTTATATTTTTTATGTAACATCTTTGAATAAAGATCATTTTTAACACATACCATTGTAAATAATTTGGTATTTTAGCTTACATTTCAAAATATCTCGACTTATGCTTGTGGTCACATTGTGTTACACCACCGGCTGCAAAGGGATTATTCAGCACAGTCTTTTAAGAGTTAATAATGAAGACATAGATGTTGCCATAAAACGAATTTCACCAGAGAAAACTGCTGGACGCGACGGTATCAAAATAGAACATAAACGTTAAGCCACACTATGGTTCGCTCAGAACATGCTAGCTAGACAAAATTATTTTTTGCGATTTTTTGTTTTCTTGTAACTTGTTATGTTTACCTAATGCACTTTTAGGGTAATGAGAAGAAGTGTGGTCATTGGGTAGGTAAAAAAGTGTTTTTACTCAAATTTTATTTTATAATATTAAAAAAATACATGACGAAGAACAACAATAAACCTGAATTTGAATTTGGTAGGTAGGTATTTGAAAAATGTTAAAATATGGCAAAAATTACAAAAAGTCTAACTAGTAGAAAACACGTTAAAACAATAGAAACATGAAAAGGAGAAGGAAAAAGTCTAATAGGCAGTAGGTACGGAAAAATTCTTACAAAAAAGGTGTAACCGGTATTAAATAATAGGCACAGGACAGGTATTACAAAAAAAGTCTAACAGTTAAAAAACAATAGGTACAAGACAGGGATTACAAAAGGTCGACATGTTAAAACAGGTAAACTACTTTCTGATATGTTAAACCTAATAACCCCTTTCTGAAATTAGCGATAGGAAAGGATTAGCGATTGTTACTAATCTTCGTCATCGCTAATTTTGTCTTTTGATGAATCGTTAACAATATATTCCTGCATGCCAACATTAGAATTAGTTATCATTGTACTTTTAAGTATTTACAGGAGGTAGTATAATTAATTCTAATACCTCAGTCCGCCTGAGTTTTTTTTTTAAGAACCTCTCATAGGCCGTTTATCAAAGGGTCATATATGATTAAAAACATATTTGACTTCGTCAAATTCGCCAATAATATGCCAAAGCCTTTTCTCTCGATAAGCACCTTTGACTGCTGTTTTCACTACTACTGACAATATCTTTCATAAATTTGCACTTTTCGGGACTTTCGTGTCTTCTTCAGAGCCCTCTCAAAATCTTTGGTAATACCGAAAAAAACATATTTTGACGATATAAATGTAATACAATCCGCTATTCCGCTTCATTTTCCCGTGTTTCAGCCACTCTTCAAAAAGTTCCGATCGTGAGATTGAGAAGAGGTGTTCTGGAAAAAAATCATAAAAAATGGTTTGACAGCCGTCCACAGCCTAAATTTAATAATGTTAGAGAAAAAAGGTTCAAACCACAATATTGTATAAGCTTTAGCCCTTTGACTTGTCTTGACAAGTCTTTCCGGGTCCAAAATATGTAAAAATTCTAAAAAAAGATGTAAAAATAAACTTTGGGATAGCTTAAAATAAAAACAAGCAGCAACATGTATACAATACAGCAACAGTTTTACAATAAAAATTTGAACATACATTCAGTTCTAAAATTCATTTCTAAGATAAACAAATACTACTACACAAAGTCAGTGTAATAAGCATTAGCGTCAAATGTACTAGTTCACTTACCCCTTTTTTATATACTTACCTATAACCCTCATCTACTGCGGCTCTTAAGGTAATAAAACTCTTGGAATCCAAGGTTCGTGGGTTCTGTTTATCAGATAGAGAATGTATTTCCGGGAAATTCGATAGTGAATTTTGTCCAGCTAGCATGTTCTAAACGAACCATAGTACGCCGGTTCAAACATATCAAAATATCTCTGTGTTTTTTTTACAGCGATACTAAAGGGCAGCTAAATTTGTCGGAAAAACAAAACTACAGGCCAATATAACTAGCAACCGTGATATTCAGAATCTTCGAAAAATTAGTGTTAAGAATTATTTCGGATTAATTAAATACTTGTTTAAACCAATTCGGATTTAAAGCAGCTCTATCAAAAGATACGGCAATATTTGCTTTAAAACAAACAGTGGCCTACTATTAATAAAAAAAACGAATACATACGCGTGTTTTCTGGATTTGAGTAAAGCGTTTGACCGCGTAAATTATAAAATGTTTTGGAATACAATGAAAAAGAGAGGGATTCCATCTGTTTTTATTAATACTCTTGCAGCCTGGCACACACATAACAGGATAATATTGTAAAATGGGGAGATGCTACATCTATGCCTTTTTATTTAAAATGTGGAGTCCAACAAAAATCCAATGTCTGTCTCCGGCACTTTTAAATATATATATGGATGACCTTACCGTGCTCCTTAATTCAACCAAAGTCAGATGTCATGTTAACGGCGTCTGCGCTAATAATATTAGTTATGCAGATGATATGGTATTATTCACTCCATCTATTAATAGTATGAGATTGTTGCTCAATATTTTCGAAAAATATGCAAATGACCACAATATGACATACGATGCCAAAAAATCTGCAGTACTTATATTTAAACACAAAAGGTCATTTTCTAAATTTGTACACCCATCACCACTTGAATTCTTGGACAACAACAGTTAAGCGATAGCTGCAAAAGTCAAGTATCTAGGGCACATACTGACTGATTATTGTAAAGATGATCAGAACATAGAGAGACAGAGAAGAGCCATCAATGTCGGGGCCTCTATGCTAGCAAGACGTTTTTTTCAGTGCAGTAACGAAGTGAAAAAATTATCTTTACTTCGTATTTGACGTTCATGTATACAGTGGAGCTATGGAACAAATTTACGCAAGCAGCATGGAATAAATTAAAGGTCACGTATAATAATTCATACAGGCAATTATTCGGACTGTCTAGGTACTGCAGTGCTTCCGATATGTTTACAACTGGGCAGGTAAACATTTTTCTGTCCTACTTCGCTAAAGAGCCTGGAGCCTACGGGAACGCCTGAATAGCTCTAATAACGCGCTTCTCCAAGCCATTGTTCGAGCGATGGCGGGATATGCGAAGACCACCATAAGTGCTGCAAATTATTTTTTTTGTTTGATGTTTATATTTATGTTTATGTTTATATGGTAAAATTGGCTCTGCACTATACAGTCATTTTACTTGAATAAAAACAAATAATAAAAAAATCGGTACGGCAAACACAACGGGAGCTAGAAAAGCACATTTTCATATATTTTATAGTAGATTTTTTTTTTCCAAACCATTTTTGCATTTAAAACACTACAAGGTTTTTGCAGACCAAACACACAGGTTCACAGGTTTTCCAATAGAGGCCATAATTTCCATATAGTGGATAAACTCAATTTACGCAATAAAATCCGAGTGAAAATGAAATATGAAATAAAGGAAATAAAATGAGGTCTGCGACTCAAAGGCAATAATGCCCAAAATGCGATGGATGGATTATGTCAGCGCTGATACATTTACATCTACACTAATCGCTACAAATTGGAAGACAAAGGCAGCATATAAAAGAGAACGGAGGAGACTTTCCGCATTCAACTAAGGCCCAACCAGAGTTGTTAAAATTATAAGGACGATGATGATGGTGATTGGTTTTTGACTCAAAGTCAAAACATCCCATGAGTGGAACAATATAAAAATAACACATGTGTTCAAAAATGTGTTGATAGATCAACAACATGAATTTTGAACTGCCAAATCCACTACAACTTATCTGTTTGCTTAAATTACTGCTATTACTTGTGCTTTCGAAGACAATCTTCAGGCTAATGTGCTTTATACAGACTTTTCTAAAGCTTTCGATAAAATCAATCACACAATTCTTCTGGCTAAATTACAGGCCATTGGTATAAGAGATCCTTTATTATCATTTTTTAAGTCTTACCTAAGTGAAAGAAAACAGTCGATTTAAATTAATAATTCCTTGTCTTCTTCATTCACTGTTACTTCTGGAGTACCTCAAGGGGCCCACCTTGCTCTATTATTATTTAATATTTTTATAAATGATATTATCAATGTTTTTCGAAATACAAAATTCTGGCTTTTTGCTGATGACAACAAGGTTCTTAAACTGATTGAATCTCCCAATGATTGTCTTCTTTTTCAACGTGATATTAATTGTTTTAATGAATGGTGCGACATCAATTGTCTTCAACTAAACATTGACAAATGTAAAATGATATCTTTTTCGCGACGAAAAAAACCTATACAATTCAACTACAAACTAAAAAATACTTCCCTTTCAATGGTTTTGTCAATAAAAGATCTTGGCATTACTTTAGATAGTAAACTCTCTTATCGTTAACACATTGATAATATTGTAAACAAATCTCTCAAACTTCTCGGTTTTATCAAAAGAGTGACGGCGGACTTCAAAAATATTAATACCATCAAAACTCTTTGTCGCTCACTAGTTCGACCCCATCTAGAATACGCTTCTCCTATTTGGTCTCTATTCTACAGGACTCATATTGTCCATATCGAGTCTGTCCAATACCGTTTTCTAAGAAAAGTGGCATGGTTGCTCGGATTACAAATGGGTAATTATTCCTATTTTGAAAAAGAGCAATCTCTTAATCTGTCTTCATTGGAGAGACGTAAAACTGAGATGGACCTTATATGCATTTTCAAAATACTTAATGCTTTAAGTGATGTCCCATCTCCGTTGCAATCAATTTCTTTTCATGTTCCCAGCCGTGTCACCAGAAGTCAAAATCTGCTATTTATAAAATCTTCTAAGAGCAACTTTGGTTTTTATACCCCAATGTCGAGAATGTGTAGATTAGTCAATTTATCACACGACTTGGAATTTTTTGGGATAGATCTTCCGGCTTTTTGTAGATCTCTTCGCGACTAAACAGTGTGGGATGAAGTAGGATTGGCATGGTTTAGCTCAAAGTTTAAGGTCTTTCGTTTTTTTGAACATATTGTATACAATTATTGTTTTGCCCTTTGTGTGTCTTTGCTAAATAGTTTTATGTTCTTTTTGTTTAGTTTCTTGCATTTATGTTTCTTCATGTAACGGTTGTACTTGGCTTAGGCCGTATATATAATAAATAAATAAATATAAACTTGAAATTCGGCTGGTTACCAAAGAGAGCGAGTGGTTTTGGACACGGATCCTTATTTTTTTTACCTGCGTTAAATTAATAAAAAAAATTAACAAAACAGCATTGTAAACCCATTTATTTACGCAATAAATACTAATACACTACAAGTAAACAAATACGTACATATTTGGCAAATCTGCCTATGCCTGGCCCTACATAAAGCGAAATTATGTACAAGGTCTGCATAGACCTTGCTGCATTACTTGCTGACTCCCGGACTGTCCTACGTCGGACAGTTAAATTATATAATAGGTACCCATTTTTCTCAAATACTGGAACATTCAATACTGGTATATTTTTTATTTATTTCCTTAAATGTTTTGAGAGGGCCTTTAAAATTCGGAAAAGAATTAATTTTACATAAATAATTTCATACGTTATTTAAAAGTTATTGTGAGTTCATGTGGATAATATTTAAAACATAATGTTAAAAAAATATTATCTCACATAACAGTACCTAATCGAATTATCGTATTTAAATTAATAATATTCTGTTCCCCCAAAAAGGAAAATTCCGCTTTATAATCTTTTCATTTAAAGGTTAATGAGCGCCTTTCATTTCTTAATTAATTCAGCGTTTCTTTGTCTACTCAACACGACGCGGTACGCGGGGTAGAAGAGAAGTGGAGGGGGAGGGTGTTTCTGTTCCCTCGGATGGCAAATATACGTAAGCATATAAATTTTGTTAAAATGTCTTTGGCCCTTAGTCAAATTCGTAAATTAATTAGACATACAATTGAAAATACCACCAAACAATCCCAAAAAAAGCCTACAAAAGTATGCCTCTAAAAAAATTGACTATGCAAAACTTAAAGAAAACATAACAAAAATAACAAATCATCTCAACATTGAAAGTTTTAAGGAACTACAAGAAATAATTCAAGAAGAAACGAGACAAAACACAAAAACCACAATTAAAAACTATACAACTTCAACTAAAGAAGGCTGGATGACAAAAGAAATATATGACAAAATTAAAACAAGAGACCAACTGTATAAAAAAATGCAATACTTTCCATCATTTACTCAACAATTTAAAATTCTGCAAGCAGAAGTTAGAAACAACATAAAAAGAACAAAAAAAAAACACTTTGCTAGTCGCATAAATGAAACTAATGGGAACAGTTACAAAATATGGAAAGAAATTAAAAACATTACCCAAGAAAATGATACCAAAAAAACTAACATATCTAAATTAAAAAAAGAAAATGGTGAAGAGACTCAGAATGCAAAAGAAATAGCCGATATAATAAACAACTATTACACAAACATCGGAAAAGAACTAGCAAGCGCTATAGTAAATCAAAATACAACCAAAACAAATTTTAGAAAAATAGAATATGACGCAGAAATTTACTTAAGATATACGAGCAACAAAGAAATCAGCAAAATAATAAACGGGCTCAAAGACAACACATCACCTGGCCATGACGAAATAAAAGTTGTTACAGTCAAAAAAATAAAGGAAGAAATAACCACGACAATAGTGAAATTAATAAATAAACATATAGCAGACGGAAGCTTTCCAGAAGTAATGAAACTAGCAAGAATAACACCAATTTACAAAGGAGGAGAAAAAAACTTAGCTTCTAACTACAGACCTATTGCAAACTTAACCATTCTAAGTAAAATATTTGAAAAAGTGCTACACAATCGATTATACCAACACCTCGAAAACCTTAATTTTATTGCAAAAGACCAACATGGATTTCAAAAAAGAAAGGGTACCTCCACAGCAATGACATCAGTTTGCAACTTTATACAAACCAAAATTGACAAAGGTAATACAGTGACTGCACTCATACTTGACTTCAAGAAGGCATTTGATACAGTCCACATAGATACCCTTCTAGATAAACTAAAACATACAGGAGTTAAGGGACAAGCTCTCAAAATATTTAAAAACTATCTACAAGGAAGAAAACAGTTTACGAAAATTGAAGAACACAAAAGTGAAATAACAACAATGCAATTTGGAGTACCTCAGGGATCAATATTAGGACCATTGTTTTATATAATATACATTAACGACATAATACACAGTGACATAATGGGAAAAAAAACAATCTATGCGGACAACTTAGGAATTTTATATGAAAAAAAAAATGACATTGAAACCACTAAAACCATCAACAATGACGTGCAAAAACTATTAGAATGGACAAACAAAAACTTCTTAACACTAAATGCCAAGAAATGCAATATAATACATTTCGAAACACAAAAGAAGAACCATAACATGAACATAAAAATGAACAACGAAACTCTTAAAGAACTAGAACATGTGACTTACCTAGGACTCACAATGGACAGACAATTAAAATGGACAAAACACATAGACGGACTCACTAAAGTAATGGCATCACTACATAGCCTCTTCTACAAAATTAAAGATTTTATATCAAGAAAGGAAAAAAATATAATGTACGAAGCCTATGTCAAAAGTAAATTGAGTTACATGATCGCCTTCTGGGGAACTGGTAACAAGACAGACATAACAAGAATACAAAGACAACAAAATAAAATTCTTAAACTAACATACAACCTACCCTACCTGACCTCTACGACTGAACTGTACAAAAAAACACACCAGTTTGACATAAACTACTTGACTAAAATTGAGACCTTAAAAATTGTGTACATAAATATAACACCAGACAACAAAAACACTATCATATTGAAAAAGCAAAGACAAACACAGGACAGTCAAAAATACTACATAATGGACTTAAACACTACAACGACTTACCTTACTACTTAAAAACTTTTAATGGAGACAAATTTAAAATCAATCTGAAAAAGCACATGATGACTGAACTAACTAGACTAGACGAGACATAAAATGACTAGACAATATTCAATTTCTAATGTAACCCTAACGGGTTTTTTAAAATTGTAAATAAATAAAAAAAAAAAAAAAAAAACTAATATTATTTGTCAAAGCGGCAGTGTTTAAAAAAACATGTGTCTTTTTGTAATGACAACGCACACATATGAAAAAGAAACGTTTGAAATGGGAAAGAAAACATCACTATTATCCAGTTTTTATCAAAATTGTTTACCGGTGACTGTGTTTTGTCGTGACCGACATCGTCAAACAAAGGTAAGCACTGCAGCTACCACAATTAAAGAAGACGTTCAAGTTAAATTATGATGTAATTTAATTAAGTTATTAGTTATAAACTAACTTTACAAAGCATAAATAATTTAACAGTCGTGTTGACAATTTATAGGCATGTTATTACAAGTTAACGAAATGCCATATTTGTCAATTTTGAGGTTATAATATAGACCACAGACATAAACAAAGATACGGCTATAAAATCTGCGTTCGCGAATGTGTAGCCGTATAAATATTTTTAAGGGTAAGTTGGTCTTTTTTTCAATTTTTTTATTCTTCATTCATGAATTCTTTTAATCTATTTTTTGTTTTTATAGATAGTTTACACCTATCACTGATTATTTATTCGCATAACATTGTTCTTATTTTTTTTATATTGCAAAGAAAAGGAAGTATTCTCAATTATTTTAGTGGCCTTACTTATAAAATAACTATACCCGGTACAATTTATTTACACTCAGTATAAAAAACATTACTGATAAAAATATTTACTACTCAGAAAAACTATACCTACTGAGCTTATTTCCTCATTTATTTTTTAACTTATCATCAGCATCATTTTAGCGTAAATCTATGATCAAGCCGCCTGTGTATGTGCAGTTACAAATACTAACATGTTATTTGTATTAGTAACTTTACAAAACAAGCTACACGGTCATAGAAATAACAAATTACATACCAAAATATGTTATTGATAAAAATGTTGAGACAATTGGATGTATTTAAATTTAAATATCAATTACAAAAAATCTTTTATGTATGAATACGGCAAAAAATAAAAAAGATCATTGTTATATTCGCTTAATAAAATTAAGCCGTGAGAAATGAAAAGTTGATGATCATTTCTACACTCATAAACGATATTTTACTTTAAAATCTCTGAAAAGATTGCATTTCACATAATTTGTTTGAATTTGACAGATGACAGATTGCAGGTTTATTCTAGTGCTTTACCACGATGGACCCAAGTATAAGCGTGGAATAAATAACTATGGTCACTATTGCAGCTTTATATTGAGTATAACTTTATGTGAGGCTTAAGAATTTTCACTATACCATCCTTATTCTACCACTATAGCCCTACATGTATTTTATCAATATTATTATTATTAATAACGTATCCAACGCCATTTTCGTAATGTTATCCCTCAAAGGTTATTTACAAAGTGATTCATAAAAATGTATTATGGATATATTTAAAATTATCTACTAAGTACAGTTTTTGCTGAGAAGTAATTTACGTTCAAAAAGCATTTTGACAGTGGAATTGCGTTCAATTTTCTACGTTCATAATTTCGGTCAATTTATTCATATTTTTAAACTCATTGCAATTCGTTTAATCAGGTAAAATAGAAAAATTTATATCTGAACGTCAAAAAATAATGATGTACCCACCATTTGAACAGTTCCAATGTTATAATACCTTCAAATAATATGTCTAAACAGAAGATCCCGATGCAGGCGCCGGGTATTGCAGTACCTACGAGGGGCGAATGCTCCTTCTAATCGATTATTTGCAACTCACCATATTTTTTTGACATCAAAACGAATGTTTTATTTTACAGTATTATTAGGAAAAAACACATCACCAAAAAAATATATAACTTTTCTTGGGTAGGTAAATTTATATCATATTCCTTTATTCCATACAGCGACTAGTTACGCCTCTATTGACCAAAAATATTACTACTGGATTACATGAGATAACTCTGCTGACGAAAAAACACTTATTTGAATACGTCTTAAACCTAAAATTTTAGAACCTTGTTCGAAAAATTACACTTACGATTACAGTAAAATCTTGCAGCTTTCATTAATGCAATTTAGTATTTCAATACTTTTTCATAAGAGCTAGTATTCTTTAAAACACATCAATTTGACTAACGACAGTTTAAGGAAGGTGACAATATACGCACTTGTTATGCGTGAGAAAGAGATAACGAATATATTTTGTATGTCTTAACACGGAAGTTACAATAATACTTGATCATACTTATGTTATGGTGGTTTGAAAGTAAATTTGCTTTAAAATAAATTGATATTTCTATATTTTTAATCAAAACGAATTGATATTTAAATCCATAATATTAGTGTATTAGTATAAATCGTTTAGTGGGTTTTAAAAAACCAAGATTCGCTAATTGTTTTTTAATTGTAATTCGTTTTTGTGCATACGATGACAGTTGAATATTGTAGGTTATTCTTCAGTATCCATTTAAACTATAAAAATTAAGTTTGAGTCATGATAACAACGTAAGTATCGAATAGTGTTTAGAATAAATATATATGAAGAATTATAAGATGTATAACTTATGTCGTTTTGTGAATAATAATGTGATATAAAAGTCGATGAAACAATGATTCTTAAAACGTAATTTATGTTTTGTTTGGTGAACTATCATACTTGGTAACGAATACTTTTAAATTATTTAGTTTTTATCTCATTTATAAAGAAATAGTGATTTATTTCAAAACAAATTATAATAGTTAGACTTAAACAAAATGCACCGGTACGCTAATTACTTTTTTGGCACTTGGTTTAAAAAACGGAATAGTAGCGCGAATAAGTCGTACCTTTTTAATGACGAAGGCAAGGGTTCAAGTAAGAACTAATGGACCCCTAAGGAGGGGTTCCAATTTTTTTTTGCAATTACGTTTTTTTTATTGTATTCTTTTTGATCAAATGTGTGTGCTACATTAGAAAATATTTTTACTGAAACTATTAGCCGCTGGAGCCATTTGTTATGGATTATTTATCAAATATAAAATAGACTTTTTTTATATGCCATACTACCGCTATAGACATTTTATCAGAATTTTCGTAGCTTACCAATTTAAAAACTCACCGCTCGTACTGGTACCTACCACAATCCCCTCGAGCCTTTTCTCCGAGCATCGATATGAGCAATACAATATCAGCACTTCAAACGCGAGTTTATCGAATTGCAGATGATGATCTACGGGCAAAATACACACTGGATAGCGGAGAATAGAACAAACTAACGGAGTCCATTGATAATCTAAACTCCACTCTCAAGGAATATACAAAAAAACCTATCATTCTACCAGGGGCAAGCTCTCCCAATAATCAATTATTTGCAGCTTACTATATTTTTTGACATCGAAAGTAATATTTTATATTCTTCAACACTTTTTTATAAGGGCTATTATCCTTCAAAATAAAACTGCTTCACTTGAGACAGTGCAAGTGAGATAGTATTATACGCACCCGTATAATGTGAAAAGGAGATAACAAATATATGTACGAGTATATAACATAGGAGTTATATAAAGATAATACTTTACTCCTGTACGGTGGTTTATAAGTTAATTTGTTGTAAAATACACAATATTGTACACAAATTCTGAATTTTCCCATAAAAATGTCATTCTAACGGCATATTGAAGATCTTAATTAAGTCAAGGTGTAGAGTTCATATGAATTTAAGCATCAAATTTAAGTGTGTGTTGTGTTTATTGTATTTATTTAATCCTCGAAATTTCGATTTTTAAAATTGAAAAATTTAGGCGACAGTAATTATTATAATTCTATTTTTTATTTCTATTTTCCATTTTCCGTGTTTTGGCCAGTTTTCGACAATTTCGACAATTCGCCATCTTTTGTTTCTAAGTGGCCATTCTCCCCCTCAGTCGAGTCCTTCTCCACACAAAACTACGGACTACCGAGTACGGAGTGTGGACCTCTCTGCAACTAATGTATTCATAGTGCCTATTTAAATATCGATCGAGGTTAAGTTTAGTCAGTTGTTTTGGGATTGCGTACGCCGAGCTGTAAGTAAATATTTGATTCGATGTAATACCCGACTTTCGTTAAACTCTTTCTTCCATCGGGTCTGTCGCTTCCGTCTGATTGGATCACATCAGTGGCTGAAGCAAAAGAACGGGGTTAATAATTTAATGATGCCCGAAGAAGAATTCCTCACCCTCGTTATACCCCTCTTCTACTGTGGCTCCGCGATGGGGCACATAAACAGTCTTCGTCACAGTCGCGTATAACAGGTTTATAAAAACCGGTTTACGATCGAGACATTGCGACGGCACCTGCGTGCCCTCCCTACCGCGCTCTTCACTCTGGGCCCCTTTCGTCAACCTCACTCTTCCGCCATTCTCCCGACGCGTCCCGACGCCGACTTTGATGTTCTGTAGTATGACTTCGATAATACTAATACTGTACTAAAAGTCTTCGTACATTAAAAACAAATCACCTCAATATATAAATTTACGTTTGAAAATGATTTCGAATGTAGTTGTTCTACCGAACCACCGATATTCTCGCTGCCGGACAATTTACATGCGTTGAGTTTACTCGGCGTTGAGATTTCAGGCCCAACCGTAAATTAATATTAAAATTAATTAAAACCGTTCGTAGTGTCAGAAGTTACGCACATTATGGTTTGTAATCTTGTTTCAAATGGACGGCGATAATATTCTCTCACACGGAGTAGCGTCACGAGGAGGGCGGGGGGAGGGGGCGGGGACACCGGGGTCGGCTGAAGTATTCAACTTGCCGAACCGAGTGAGGAATCACTTGTATAGAATTAGTGAAATAACACCTTCATCCTCCCTAGATTACTTAACTCATCGTGCAGCGCTACTTCTGAAATGAGAGTATATTCAGCGGCGACTCGATAATGTCCCCGTAATAACACAAACAGTAGAGCGTTGTTAAGCGCGTAAGCGGTTGCAGCGGTCCGCCCCCCTCTACCCGCCGGGAGCCGACCCGGGGGGTTATTTAATAAACTCCCAGGTTATTGAGTTTTCAGTACTGAAAACTTTTCAGAAATATGAAAGTTTCCGCGACACACCGAAGATGGAGTACCGCGAGGGGCGGCCCTCGCCCTGGGTCCTGGGTCCCGGGGCCCGGGTACGAGGTACTCGCTACTGGGACATGGCTCCTTGTGAGTTGGGAGGGGGATGGAGCGAGGAACACGCTTTAATACTTTGTGTTGAGCACCAATCATCGACTTTATTTACGCGTGGTTTTTCATTTTTTAAAAAGAGCCGTGTTATTTTTAATAATATACTCAATAAAAATAAAAACGCCAATGTTAAAGGGATTCATCAAACTTTTTTATTCTTTTGCATCAACGTGGACTGTTTAAAAGGCGGAACATGATTTAAAAACATTCGATAAAATATTTAAAAATGTAAAAAATGAAATATAAATACATGTAATAAGTTATAATAAAAAAATGAATACATAAACATATGAAATTTGGTATTGGTGACTTTCAAGCAAATAAATACATCGATATAATTTTTAAAAAAAAGTTACATATGTTATTTAAAAAAAAAAACATAAAATGAAAATTTAATTATTCGGCAAAGTCAATTCACATTAAAATGTTGAGATTGATATTATGGACCCCATGCTGACACTTACCTTACGTGAAGCATCAAAACATAAAATAAAGCATAAAGATTAACAAATCACAACAGGGATGGAGAATACCTTAAATAAAGGAATATGGAAGTTTAGGCATTTACAGGGCTTATGACCTGTCATTGGCTGCACTTAAACCAGCAGGGGCTTATGACTCGTTACAGGGCTTATGATTTGTGATTTGTGATTTTGTGATTTGTGGCTTATGATGATGAATTACAGGGCTTATGACTCGTCATTGGCTGGTTTAAATGCAGCCAATGACAGGTCATAAGCCCTGTAAATGCTTAGACTTCCATATTCCCTTATTTAAAGTATTCTCCATCCCTGTTGTAATTTGTTGATCTTAATGACTCCCGAGGGTGAGTACATTCTAATTTCAAATGCAAAGAATAATCCGAAGGTAAAGACAATAGAATGTACTCTCTTCACCTTAAGGTTTGTTTCTGCATACGGGTATAATACCCGTATGCAGAGATTAGTATGTATTAGTCTCGACTGTCCTTATCTCGTTTTAGAAGATTGTATTTAATATTTTTCTGATATTCTCGTATGTGTCCATGTTTACTACATTTTTTTTCAAGATTTAGTTTTTCGTCTACAATTACATCAGTAGCTAATTCATGACTTAACTTTAAGGATTCTAGTTTAAAGAGTTCAGTCACATTTAATTGCTTAGTTTGTTTAAATAGTTCTTCTTTAGTTGCTGTTAGATAGGGGAGGTCATATACTAACTTTGATATTTTATTTTGCTGTCTTTGTGGTCTGTTTAAGTCATTTTGATGTCCTGTTCCCTATAGTAGTTGCATATAAAATATTTTAGTTTTTTCATAGGCTTCATACATTAGTTTTTTTTAGTTTTTGGAACAAAGTTTTTGATTTTAAAATAAAGTCGCCACTTTCAAAATTTAATTGTTGATACGAATTGTCTATGTCAATTGTTTGTCTATTGTTAGTCCTAAGCATTTAACATGTTCAATTTCAGTAAGTCGTTCGTCATTCATGTGAGCATCTACGTAATGATATTTTTTTTCTAGATTCAAAATAGATATTATTGCCTTTTTTTTCATTTAGTGTAAGTAAGCTTGAGTTTGAGTTTGTATTTGTAGAATAATATTTGTATCCTTATTTTACCACTATGCCTATTCGTAACTTAATACCAGGTTTATGAGGCCATAATACATTAAAGCAACGCAAGTTCTAGCAATATACCTAGAATAATATTGTTGATAAATTATGTACATGTATAAGTCTCGAAAATATCAAAGATTGAACGAGCTACATTCGCATATAAATTATGCGTCTCTTGATTGATAGAAGCGAGCGGAAGTTGTTGAGATGAATTATTATGGATGGGAACTTTTATTTAACTTTTTGCTTCTACGCAAACTGGATAAAGTTTAAATTGAGTCTTTAGATACGTAGTTTTTTTATTTCTTTGAAAACACTTTTTATAACATTCTTTTTTTATAAATTTGTATACACAACTTTAATTTTCTGTCGACTCGTCGCTTCCCGTCGACGGGTTTCGAGGTTTCTACTTCATTATCATTTTATATTTAGTTAGCTTACAACCACATCATAGGGAGTTATGACTGAGATTTTTACTTAAATACTAAATAAATATTATTAGTTCAGTTATAACTTATTCTAGTTAAGCCCACTAAATAATCAAAATAGGTCGGCGCATAACTGAAAGTAAATATTTTGACATTTTAAAAAGCATGAAATGTCAAATTATAAAGTTTAAAACGTTTTTGATTTTCAGGATATTTTTACTTATAACTATTAAAGTCATGGTTACAAGAATTTATCAACGCTTAAAAGTTCACGAATTAGGTGACTGAAAACCAACAATATCTGTAATCATGATAAAAGAACTATCGAGTTATAAGTAGGTAGTATTAATATTATCAAACGACTCGACGGTTGAAAAAAAATTAAGTAAACGTTTTTCCTAATTCAACTTTTCTACGGTAAAACCAAGTAACAGGATTTGCGAAAAAAAACCCATTTAGGTAATGACAATGAACGCAGAATGAAATGAAATCATTAATACAACACAAGAAGTAAAGCATCATCATCATGCAACTCCTATTACTGCACTGCATTATTTAACTCTCTTTTTTTTTAAACTTTTTTTCTCTTTGATATATTTTGTTGCCCTTTAATAATAAGGAATATTTTTGTGTTTTTTAAAAAAAATACCATATAATCTTTCACAGAATATTTAATTTTTACTTTCGTATATTATACAAAAAATATTATAACTGTCCATTATTTATTATTGGAGCAAAAATTCATTTACATTTTCTTGTATACCCACGAACAGGCCTTGCCTTTGTGGGATTTTTTTGTTTACTATTATAACTACTAATTTGTATTTCATTGTTTTTTGATTATGCTTCTTTTTTTGAATACTTTGTTTTACCTCTTATATTTATTGTAAAAAAACAAACAAAAAAAAATTAAAATTCGTTCTTTGTTTAATACCCCTGCAATTTTATAACTAATTAATTTTTATGTACCCAAAAGGACAATTCGGCAAACCTACCAATATTGTGGCAACAATCTTCGACTTTATATGGTAAAAATGCAGTCATCAATAGACTACGCTCTAGGCAAAAGTACCAAAACGTTGGTGACTCATTGCATGTTAAGTTTATTACATACAGGACGGCCCTTCTCCTGTATTTCGTGGGTAGAAGAAGCTTGTACCTAATTGTACTATTTAATAATTTTTTTTGTAATTTAGTATTCTTCGAAATTGTTTAAATTTCCGAACTAATGTTTTTTTCCTTTTCTTGATTTTATTTATAAGTAAAACCTTAGAATATATATATCTTAGAGTCCGTACTATTCCAAAGTTTGTAAGAATTTTAAAAAAGGGGGCGTGGTCATTTGTTAAGTGAAGACGTTTTTCGTTTCCAGGTGTTTATAAAACAGGGTTGTCACAAATGCACGACTTAGGCGATTTTTTACAGAGATTGGTAGGGTAGGAAGTACAATAAAAACGTTTATTTTAATTTAGTAACAAGTTTACTAAAAACATTTTTAAAACATTAAAGTAAGCAATAATAAACATTATAAATGACATTGTTGAGTACATAAATAAATTTTATAAACAAATATGCATTTACATAATAATAAACAAGTAAAACTGCAATAAAGTAAATTTATTGATTTTGAAAATTAACCAATTTGTTAAAATATTGGCTAACTCTGACGGCAGGTTGTAACTCACATCTTTAAAAACTGGTTAAGCGGGGTCTCCAATTCCAAAATATTTTCCGAATTCGTAGTTTGATTTGAAAACTGAAAACAGTAATTTGTATTATTTTTTTATTTAAATTTGCATCTTTGGATAGAGTGAAGATACCACTTCCAATTTGGTGATTTGGAGAAATCACGCCGTTTCACCGAAGAAGTAGGCAGAGAGGATAGAACACCATATCACTCTGTCTTTCTTTCAGGTCGTCGAGTTTGCGTGTCTTAAACATTTGAAGAAATATTTGGATTGAAACGATTGAAAAAAAAAATTTAAATCACATAAATCCAATGTATAAGGTATTTAAATTACACAGAAACGAATGCTATAATAATTGCTCAAATTATAGTAAAAAAATAGTGGTGCATTTATGTTGAAAACTACCAAAAAACGTATTAATTTGAAAATGTATAATATTTGGTAAATACCTGTGATAACTAAAGCGTTTTCTTCCTTTTCCAGTTCTATTTGAACATCCTTTCATGGCACAAGTCGGCATAATAAATTTTGATGTAATTAGCACTAAATACGTTAAACAATCATCAAAATACCGACAGAGCGTTTGACAGTTCGAAACAATACTGGCCGCCTACGTAAAAAATGAGCATCGTTAAATTCTAAAATCGACTACAAAACAAAAAATGAGGACCGTACCCACAGATTTTTTTTGTCTCCCTTTCTCTCATTTAGAATATATGAATTAAAAAAATGAGTCCGCTATAACCGGCAACATGCATTGGATTGGTAAAATGTTTTGTTATCCCTCTATATATGTTTATACGCTAAAAGTAAAACATAGTTCTCTTTATCAATTTTTATATCAGCATTTATTTGTTTATAGTTACCCAAGTAGTAGTATTAATTACTCATACATAAATATGTTTTTAATATTTTTTTCGTTTAGTGTTTTTCAAAATTGTTTTAATTTCGTAATTAAAATGTTTTAATTTATTAGTTTTTTTTTACAGGTTCAAAATATTTCAATGACCATATATTTTTTTAAATCAAATTAAAAAAAAACTGGTCATATAATTTTTAATATAGGTATTTTTTTTTTCTTTTTTCATTTGTAAATAACTGTTTGGTATTAATTTGTTTAAATTACTATTTTTTACATATTATTTCACGTTTACGTTTGTATTTTATTGTATATGCATTAAAATGTAATGTCCCGTTTATTACAATAAATAAAATAATAATATTTTTAGCTTCCGTCTTCATTTAAATAACAGTAATCTCAGTTAATTTATTAATTATAGTTTTAAAAGTCTGACAACATTTTAATTATACATTAAATAATTGATTTTTTGGCTTATGACGTTCCACTTCATTTAATTTTAAGCCATATAAGCTAATCGGAAAAATAATAATCAGATGATTATTATTTTTCCAAAAAAGGTACTTTATTTTTGGTAAAATACGGCTTAGGACAGACGAGTATTAGGGTTGTAAAGACTTTATATTGCCTTTTTGCACCACAATAGGTCAGCGACCGAATTACAGTGGTGAATTACATCACAGAACACCCAAGCTTGTTCTCAAGTCTCAAGATTTTTCTAAATTACATTTATTTTTTGTGTTCTCACCGGGAATCAAACCCGGAACCTTCCATGTGTGAGTCAAGCGTCTTGACCACAACACTACAGAGGCCACTAATACTGTAATCTACGTTCCTTATAAAATTTAAACTGCCAGATTGTACAAAAATTGGGATTTTTTCGAGAAAATGTGTTCGACGTTGGTTAAATAATACCAAATTCAGCCCTTCGGGCCTTAGTTTTTTGATAAGGATATCGGGCGCTGTGAAATTTCACCCCTTTGAGCATCGAAATTTATTTCATGCCATTTGGAGCAATCTAAATGTACCACAACTTGGTTCTCATGTTCTAATGGTGAGTTATTTATGGTCTCCAAAATTGAAATATTTGTGTAAATCATAAATTTTTCTTTTAAAACAAAATTACAAAAAGCATAATCAGTCACCTAGAATAATGCTACTAAAACCCCATAAAGTTTATGGACATAATATGTTAAATGTTTCGGTGGCCTTTGTGGTGTTTTAGTTAAGACGCATGACTCACAAACGGTAGGTTCCTGGTTCGATTCCCGGTGCGAACACAAAAATTAAATGTGATTTTTCTCAAACCTAAGTGTACTGTGCTGTAAATCAAAGTGTAAAAAAATCTGTCTACCTACCGAATGTCATCAAAATTCTACCGATCATTTAACATTTCCATTTTTTCCACAGATTTAAGAAAAATATTTTTTCGTCCCTAAAATAGACAATCCACAAATAAATTATTAAACCAAATACTCACTCTTTTCGGTTTTTTATGTCTATTCTTTCTATCTCTTTTCTTATTTCTAATATTATAACTATTTGATTTTTTAATATTACACCACAACAGGCCAGGAGGCCGAAGCACAATGGTGAATTAGAGCACAGTATACCCAGGCTTGAGAAAAATCACACTTTTAATTTTTGTATTCTCACCCCGGAACTTTCCGTGCGTAAGTCAAGCGTCTTAACCACGACACCATGGTGGCCTCCAATTATGTTATTTATATTTATTATGCCTTTATATCTGTACTTCAGAGGCAGACGGATGCAATTCCAGAATTTGATGAAATGACGTTTTGATTTTCGTATCCAGTTTATGATCATGTACATTGACTTTGAAGAAATCGAAGTCTTATAATGAAAGAACCAGCGTATTAAGATACCAAAAATACAAATAAATGCTATATAAATGATCCGAAATTACTTAGAATAAGTAAATTATTTAGGCTCTTGTTGAACGTTAGACGTTTGGAGTTGCATCCGTCTGCCTCTGATTACTTATCATTCGGTCATAATACATATATTGATTTGTTGTTATTGGTAAATAGTCATTCCCGATTTTTTTCAAAGTTGATGAATTGAAAATATTTCACTTCTCTTCATAATTTCATAGTTTCTATTTTATAAAATGAAAAGTCAGCAGATCACGCAATAATAAAGAAAAAAATTTATCGTAAGTATTTTCTGCTCAAATTGGTTACCCTATTTTATTAAAATCAAGCTTAAAATTATGATAAACGAAAAATTTAAAAACAAACAAAGGAAAAAATGTGCAATTTTGGAGTTGAAATCAACCATATTAGAACAAATAATAGCAAAAATAGACCACACATACCTTGTTTGTTTTTACTTACAAAATCAAATACTATTTATGTTTAAATATGACCACGGTTCACAGAAAACAAAAGTCGTAAACAAACTAACACAAAGTAAACAGGAAATCACAGCGCGTTGACGGATTTTTCGATTTTATACTTATTAAAAACGCAATTTAATGGTATAAAATGAAATTTGAACCGCTATTTAAGGTGCATAAATATAACCTACAAATATTTGACGTTTAAATTTGACGTTTACTTTTGATGTTTACGTTTGACGTTTACGTTGGATGTTTACGCTTACTCTTCGACAGTTGTTAAATTTTAAGAAACGAAAGAAACTCCCAACTTTGTAAAATGTTGTCTCTGTCGTACCAGTCCGTTTAAAAATAATTCATACAATACTGAAAGAGACAGCGCTTTACAAAACAATTTATTACGCATGTGTATTCCTATAGTTTCGGATCACTTCACCTAAAGTTTTAAAAGTGGAATCGTAACATACGAAAATGAATCCTTTTTATTTAAATAAAATATGTCCACCATTTAAGTCCATTGTTTAGCAAAAAACAGCAGCATGAAATAACACAAGGTGGATTAGTCTATTATTATTTTTAATTATTTCAACTATCAATATCAATATCAACTATCAATATAAAAAAATGAAAAAATATTATCAATATCAAGGTAAACACACAAAACCTAACCTCATGAGGCCGACTAATCTCCACTTGATTTCTTTTAGGAAAATTTTCACACGCGACTATGAACTAAATAAATAAAACAAAAAAATTAAATAATAAATAAATATCCACCCACCCTAGTTTTACCAGACCGAGTGGATTGGCGCGATACATTTGAAACAGGCCCGTACATGACGGACACAATCAATCATTTTTAGACTATTTATATGTTAAATTTTTGTAAAATAAATGTAGGTGCCAATGAGTAACCTGGTTCACAATAGTAGGTGTATTAAATTTTGAAAATGTCTGAGCGCAAACGGATAAAAAAGAAATGGAGTGAATGGACATTTTTTTTTGTAATTCTTCTGATTCCTTTAGATGAACTGCTTAAGCGGCAAAACTCCACATTTTAATAGCTTCGTTTTCGTTTTCACGGTAAACTTATTTTAGTTAAAACAAAATCTTTTAATGCTGGTTATTATTAATTATGTTTTTTTTTGCGATGGAATGTTTTAAAATAATTATTATGGGCTTTTATATTTTCGAGGCGCTTTTGTTGCATAAATAGATAAGCGAACAAACGAGTATTTCAATCAAGGTCAAAGGGAACGCTGACTTCAGATGACAAAAAATAATTATTAATTTTCAATATTTGAGTTTGTCCAAATGTTCGTAGACGAAAGACTGGATTTCACCCCCTCGGTGTTTTTCGGAATCTTCAAATAGGTGAGTAAAGGAAAGGATTGTATTCGATGGGACAAAAGGAAACAGGTGTAGGAAATAATGTACGCCGTGAAACATAATCAAAACCGGCCTAACCATTTGGTCAATGCTTAATTTATCATTTGCTTCTTGCTTCAAATATTTTTGTGAAGCTTCGCCGTTTGCATTTCACAATCTTGAGTTTAATATTTACACAAAATATTAAACATTAATTGCGACAGAGTGGGAAAAAATTGTGTATGCAATATGGAATTAAAAGCATTTAAGAAACTGTCGTTGGACATAGGTAGGTACTAAAAATAGTTTTTATGAAATATTTGTTCAAAAAATTATTCAAATAAAATATATGCTAACTGGGTCTGGAATTAAAACCAAGTCCTCGCGTTTGCCAACTTAACGAGCTAACTACTACGGTTGTTTTCACCAAACATGCGTGATTGTAGTTAGCAATAGTACCAGGAGGTCAGGAGATATGGTGTGATGCTACTCGCGGTACGCATAAATAGCGCACCCTTTTTTCCTAAATGATGCTTTCGTTATGGAAATATTCGTGACGTCGCGTTATGAATAATCGATGGTGGTATGTGAAGCAGGCCGGTGTTTCAGGGACTTATCGGTAAAGTAATCCAAACTCGGGTTCTTCCAACCTTCCTAGAGCGAAGATTCATTATTCATTAAGTTATGAATATTCTATTACGGGGTATGCAGCCAGTCTGGTCTGATGGTCGGGGGTTCCTTTTCACATATTTGCATTGCATTAAAAATAATAATAATCACTATGATGAGTACATACTATGAACAAAGCGCGGTCTTGTATGCCATAATCATGAGCAAATACGAATGTAGTATCTTATATTTTATTTCATGAAGATTATAAAAACGGTTGGAGATCGGTCGCTTCTGTTACGCCGTCAAAGTGAAATGTGCGTTATTCAATGGTTATCTTATTTTATGTTAATGTCAATATAATGTTACGTAAAAATGGTTAATTAGTGCATGAAACGGTGAAGTTTAAATAAAATCTTATTGTGTCGCGAGTCGTTCATACACTTTGCTGCCGAGACGCGAAAATTCAGATCGCATTACGGCATCATTAACCTTGAATATGGATGCAGGAATTATATTTCAAACGTAAAACATAGTTTAATCAACACACGGTACAGTAACTAAAAAAAACTCAATTTTTTGCAATTCAACTGTCGCGAAATCTAAAAACATTTTTTAATGATTGTATTAATTTACTTTATTTTAGTTACTACGGTTCAAAAACAATAAACAATACATACGACATAAGTATAATAATAACAAAATATTGTTCATGAAATAAATTTGAACACAACAACATGCGAAATTAAAAGACAGTTTTTTTTTAAATCATAATTTAATTCTATTAACAATATAAAACTAACTTAGCACAATAAATTATACTAACAGGTTATTACAAATTATTTTACCTATCTAACACAAAAGACTTTTTGATTTTATAAACTCCGTTACATCATCATTATCATCGTTCCCTTTCCGCTCTTAACTTTAAAAAACATTTTTTCTCCTTAACTTAGATTTTGTAATTTTGTATTTTTTTTGTTCAATGTAATTATGATGAATAGATTTACCTACCTGTCCTGTTTTTTTTAAAAATAATTGAAAAATAATAATTATAAAACATTTTTCTTACTTTTTAGTTTTTATATTCCCTTCAATGTTTTTTTAATTTATTTTTTATTCCTTTTAATATTTTTTTTTACAAAATATGTTAGCGTGTTAATTGAATGAAACCATAGTGATATAATATGTACACAGAATTCACCTGACACCTTTTAATCATTGACGAGCAAATATAATCACAAAATTCTAGTAGTTTTGACGCAATAGACCATTTTGGAACAAATCTATGTTGCTGAGAACAAATAAATGGATGAATGTAAGCTAAGTTGTATTGTATTATAATATTTTTTCGGTATCAAATTTCTCTTTAAAATATTAAACCATTGATTGATATCTACATATCAATCCTTAAAAAAATACAAATAAATGCTGTATTGAATGCATATACTCAGACATTGGGATATATTACAACTTCTCTCATTTGAAAGAAATGCAACATATTATACACCATTTGCCGGCATGTTTCGGACATATAACATATACCTACTGTCGAAATAGCAAAATTGACATTTGTATTTTACGATCCTTTCCCAAGTGTTGAAAATAATGCCTCAGGAAAAGCCTTAGTTAACAAAGTCTGTAAGTACACGTGTACATTTTGTACAATAAATGAAAAATTATAACAAACAAAAAAATATATAAAAAACAACCAATAATGTTTTTCTATCTATTCTGTTAAATTTTGTTGAAAAAGGACAACAAGTATGTGCAATTTTATCGACGTAGGTATATGTACAAATTGTATGTTTTTTGTGGATCTTTGTTGAATTATCCCGTTAAACAAAATAAAAATATTAAACTGCATGTTGTTAAACAATCCTTTAAAATTACATTTAAATTTGATCGAAAATAGTAAAAATGTAATTTGTTATATTAACAATACTATCACTTGTGTACAAGCTATCTTCTCATTTTAATATCGGAAAAAAACATTGAAAATGTAAGATTTGATTAGATTTAGCTAGATTTTTTTTGTATATTAAATGAACAAAAATGAAAGTTTGATATCAATTATCGTATTGAATTAAAATGAGACATTAGGGTGTGTCACGCTCCATATAAAAAAATACTGTTTTTGTTTTTTGTGTAATTTTTTTATTTTTTTAAAAATTTAATTTTACAATACGTCCAAGGGGCATTTACAAAAAAATATACGGAAAGGTAAAACATAGTAAGTAAAAATTAAAAAGATAAACAACGCTTTTTTGTATACATGTAGAAACAATAAAAAGCATACTGCCATGCAATTACCTCAAAAGTTGTACAAGGCTTATGGCAAAAAGAAAAGCAAAAAAAAACTCCTGCCAAAAAACATCTTTGGCTTGCTAAAATAGATTAAAATTTTTAAAAGTAATAAAAAAAAAAAGAAAATCTTCTAATTTTTTTTCAAAACATAAATTATTATTGATTGAAAGACTCATTTAAAAATAAAAAGACAAAATAAAAAGAATATATTACAAGTAAGACGTAAATAAAAAAATAGCATATCGGACACAAAAACATTAAATTTTACATTCGTTCTTACGGTGGTTATTTGACTTTTTAAAGCTTATTTATGAGTAATAAAATAAAACAAAAAGATTTTATGTACATTAAAAAGTACATGCAAAAAAGTAAATGAACACACTTCATTTAAAATTTTTCTTAGAATTAAACATTGGCATAACTTTTTTCGAATTTTGTGTGGCGCATATAAAAACTTCTAGCATTTTTTCCTCTGAAACATTGCATATTTCCATTGATTGTTTGAGACAGGAAATCTTCAAAAAGTCCAACACCTTTAAGTTGTTTTGGTTTACTTGTTGCACTAACATTTTTGATGATTTACATCACAAAAAGTTTAGTTCTGTCAAAAATAGTCCGTATCATGCCGGTCATTCAAACCATGATAAGTATCACTTTAAAAGTTTAATTTAGGAGTTTAAAATACTTTCATTAATCCTGAAAATATTAAAAGAACTAGATTATATGATTTTTTTTCGACAAATTAATTTTATTTTACAGTGTTTATCGGTTATCATTATAAGTAAAGATTGCCAGGATAGGTAAAATTGCAACAGCAACAAATTCATAGAGTTTATGTTTTTTTTTTTATTTGAAAATATAGCTTTCTCGAATATTCTAGTGCCTCCAGAAGGAAAACATGGCTAACATAAACTAATCTAGATTTTTACATAAAGGTTATTGCTCTTGACCCCTTTTTCGTTACTAATATCTTTACTTTTTGAAAATCAATCTTTCAATGAGCCTTATTTTTATTCTTCCTTGCTTGTTATTAATACAAGAAAAATTATTTTTCAAATAGAGATTACAGGTTAAAGGGTAGCAAATGCAATTGCAGCTGCTACCCTGTAAGAAACCTTGTAACTATCACTTACCTGAGAAAGTTAATTGAAATTGAGTAGGTTTTAATTCTTGGTTTGGTTTTCATCATATTCAGAACTGCAAGTCAAAGTAATGTTTATTTATTAGTAACGTTTTTCTCCTGTCATCTGAAGAACTATCAGAAAGATGCAAATAAACTGAAGAGTTTGCTTAATTATTAGATTTGTTTTTTTTTCCGAAAACAGGTATTATTATTTTTGTTATAATAGATTCAAATATTCTCGGAACAACAGATAACATTAATAAATGTCTTTATTTTTTTACATTAAACCTGTCAGCAGACTTAAAAGTTGGCCTGATATATGAAGTTTCCAAAAATCAGGAAATGTACCACAAAAAAAAGACACATTGAACAAGATACAAATGGGTGACGTCGATATAAATTTACACTCATTTAGTAACAATTCAGGTACACCATCAGGATCAATACTATTTTTCCTGCTTAATTTGTTTGAACAATAAAATACTTCACCAATAGGTATTTCACGCGTACTAAGATCTACAGTCTCTATATAATTCAGGAAAGATTTATTTGTAGCAAAGGACATATTGTTATCAAAATGTACAGAAGAAAACTGATCAGCAAAAAGATGTGCAATATCTGAACTACCAGTAATGTGAGTAGCATTAAATAGCATACTTGAAGGAATATCGCTTTTAGAACTTTTTTGCGACAAATTGCCAGAACTCTTTGGGATTATGGGTTAGTTTTAATTCCGTATTTCAAATATATTGTCTTCTAATTTTTGCCACATTCGATACTGCACAATTCTCTTGGGTGAGAAAATTGACGATAGTGAAATTAATGAGCTGTTTATAGCTTATAAATGCTTTTTTTGTTGATAATCAATTGTTTCAGTTCAACACTGTACCAATGGGGGATTACAGGTTTAAAAAACTTTATTTTTAGTATAAGCAGATCAACGGCTTGAGATAATAGATCATTTAATTTATTAACAGCTTTTTTTATGTTCATGTTACTAAAAAAAGAGGTCCAATCAATCTAAAAGAGAAATTCTTTGATTCCTGGATAGTCTCATTTAGCAAATTTATGTGACGTGATCTTGATATTTCATTTGAAACCCAAATGCCTGATTGTCCGTGGAAGCGTGTAAAAACTGTCGTGATAAAAGGAAAAAAATATGGTTTAACTTTTTGTTGATAAATAGGAACTTTGGAACTTGTTTATGATTGAACTCTGTATAAAAAAATAATTATTATTGAAATATTGAGTTAAAGAAGGTACCTAAATGCTTGTTAACGTTCGAATTACAAAGCATAAAATGATTCGTTTTCAAATATGGAATTCTTTTTGCAAATGTCAAACAAAGATCTTCACATTAACAGGGGTGCGCTTAGTTTAGGAATGCAATTTTAAAAAATCTATTGAATATCAGTAAATGTTATTTTAGTTTTACCAACAATTTAGTAGAAGAAACAAATGTGAAGAAATTATAAGGAATTTGGAAAAAATCTGATTGGGATCCATGAAAAACAAATATTTTTTTTCCACACAAAAAAATAACATTCTTCCAATTTCAACCGGATTGTGGTCCCGTAAAAGTATTGTGGACTCACAAACCGACAGTTTGAGGTTCAATTTCTACTCTACTCCAACACATTTTCTATTTTTCCCCCAAAAGTTATTAACGACTTTTAGGAAATGGTCTGAAAATTGAAATATTTGCGTTGATAATAAGAACCCAAGTATTTCTGCTTATTAAAAAAAAAAAAAAAAATACTTGAATTCTCGACAAATAGAGCCCTGGTAAACGATTGACGAAAAAAAACATTGATGCTCTTAACTTTTTTTCTACTAAAAATAAATATTTTAAGTACTTCAAATATGCTCATGGCAATGATCTACATTTCGTTGAAAACCGCACGTAAATCAGTCCGGTAGTTATGCAATCTATCAAGGACACGCATTCAAACATTGCCTTTAATATTTAAATATTAAAATATTTATTTGATTTACGACTACCTAATTATGAAATAAAACATTGCCAATATTGATTGACTAAATCGTATAAGAATTCATAAATAATAATTTGTTTGCATAATATCAGTCACAGAGCAATAACTGAGTCGTTCGGTCACTTAATTATGTTTATGTATTACGCGTGCTTTCGTTCAAGTGTTGCTTAGGTTATGAGGATTGCCTGAAATATTTCATTGTTGAGAAATTTGAAGTAGGGAGTACAATTGCTGACTTGATGTTTATGTCTGTAATTCACTGTTGATTTGTTTCATCATATCGTTCAGAAAACATAACTGTCAATTTTCCTACTCGGCAAGCGAGAAAGTACAACAGCAGGCAAGCAGTTTTCGATAACGTCATTGCACACTCCGTATCGAGAAATATGAGATAGTAAGTTATTAATTTTAAAAATTGATAAATGATTTTTGCGTTCATTTTCATGTTTACCGTTTTATTGGAAGTTAGTAATTTTAACTACTGATTTGACATAATTAACTTTAAACGCATTTTTATCTAACATAGGTTTTTTTACATATTTTTTTGTATTATTAATATTTAAATTGGTATAAAACATAATGCAGCATATGCATATTTATGTTAGGAAGTACGTATGTATGTGGCATTTTTTTTAAATTTTACGAATGCACTTCACGAATACTGATTATTTATTAGAAATAAATTTAATGAAAATACTTTCGCCAAACGAAACCGCGAATTGGATTAGGAGCTCGGTTTTCTGACGATAATTGTATCCATTAGTTATAGTTGAATTTTAGCGAAATTTCTGTTTGACAGGGTCGGCTAGCGAACGCGCGGTTCCGGCACACGCGTGGAGTAGGGAGAACTCGGGGGTGGAACCAATTTTGTCAGTCATGTGTTAAATGAATTTGGATAGAGGGATGTAATAAAAGTTGATGGCCACTGAGGGAAGGGCTCCGGACAATCCGGACAGTTTCACAAAATTGAATGGTGGATTCGGCGTTATCTTCTCCACTCTTTATAGCTTTCCTTCTACTTTCCGAACTCTGCTATCCCGTAACGCTAACTCCTGCCCGAATGAGCGTGGCTAAAAGTGACACTTTTGTCCGTGTTCCAAACTGACACTTTATTATTTCTAGGTTTGCAAGGATTGAGCTCTCAGAAATCAAGGAAAACCAATATATGCTTTTCGTTAGTTTCATTTTGTTCGCACGATAAGTAGTTTTTTTTTTAAATAAAATAATCTATCTATATTTTTAAATAAAATAATCTAGGTATATTTGTACGTGGGCTGAATAACATAAGTAAAATGATTTTTAAAGCAACAGTAGCTACACATGGCCATAGCGACGAGAAGAATAAACAACTATTTGTGTATTGGAAGATGAGAAATCACATCGACTGCTCCAAGGAAGAAGGCAATAACTCCGAAATTGAGGTTTTTGACTTACTTCCATTCCTAAAGGTTATAAATCATTGTCTTCCTTCCAAGAAGACTTTCATAAGTCTATTTCTTTTAAATTGGTAAATAAATTAATATAAAAAATAGTTGTATGTCAAAAAGCAATTTTTTTTCATGGAATAAAGAAGTAATTTGATTTAATTCCTTACTCCCCGGGAAATATTTTTTATCTATGGTTGTAAGTCAGACTTACTTACTTTCTAAATTTGACAGGTTGAGTCGCTGTTTGAATTGCTGGTTGGTTTGCTAAGTTTGCGTTTTACTTACTTGTCTCGAGTAATTCGTGTATTGTGTTTCGATTGAGAATAGACAGAAAAACGTACATTTACATCGGGCAGACTGCCAGAAATATAACAAAGAGAGTAAAGGAGCACATGAGTGCATGCAGGCTCGGCTACCCCGAAAAATCGGCCTTGGCCGAGCACCACATAGAAACGGGGCATAAGTTTTCCTTTGAGCCGATAATCTTAGGGAGGCCAAAAAACCACCAAACACGACTAGTAAAAGAAGCAATTGAGATTTACAAACATCCCGACAACATAAACAGAGATGATGGGATGCGATTAAAAACATCCTGGTACCCAGTCATAAAGAAATCGCATAAAGATTGCAATGTAACAAAGATTTGTGATACGGTATAGATCCTAAGTACATAATGGTACACATTAATCTAAACGACTACGACACGGTACAAGTCCCAAATACATAACATCACACAAAAACGACTACGACACGGTAAAAATTCTAAGTACCTAACGTAACACATATTCATACACAAATAACATCAACCCTGATGATGGACGCTGTAACGCGATCCGAAACGTCGGTAGAGAGTACGAACGACACACGGCATAATAACCCAGAAAAACTTATTGTGCAGAAAAACGTACATTGTGGGTGTTAAAAATGAGTATATCAAGTAGAACAGCCAAAATAATAATGATGTATTTGAATGAGGAAACGGGGATTTTTTACGATTCTACTGATACAACAGTTGTATGATGGAATTCCTATCACTGTGTAATGCATCGATAGTAAATTGTAGATACATACTTAGTAACACGAAAAATTTATATGTTGGTTTTATTAATGATTTGTTTTATTATACATAGTTCAGAAGATTCATTTAAAATTGTGGGTTCCGTAATAGGTATATCTTCTGTTTGGAAAAGAAAGATGACACCAATAGATAAAAATGTGCGCAAGCGCACAAGAAACCCCGATGACCGGGGTGGTTAACAAAGCTAGAAATTCGCACAATTTCGGTCTAGAACATTAAAACAGAAAAGGACAAATTAAAACAGCCCCAAAAATGGGACCAGCTTGCATACCAAACTGCCGCCTCCAATGCAAGAAAACTTTGCAATGGAATCCAGAAAAATAATATTTTATGCATTCTGGAAATTAGGAAATCATCACAATGCACGTAATATATTTGTTTTCTCGATGTTAGAATATGCATCTCGGACATTAAATATTGACAACAATAATTGTTTTACGGAGAAAAGACATACACAAAACGAGGGAGATTCAATGCATGCCACAATAGAGAATGCACCGAAAGGGAAAACAATATACGCGCCTGAACAATGGGTAACTCTCATTTCATGTGCAAAGGTCTAAGGAAGACTTTTTGGATTTTAAGTCATTAGTTTTGGAAAGAAATTGGAAAAAACCAATTGATAATTCGTGAAAAACCATCAGAAGATTTCATTAAGTATGGATACATTGAAGAACCTTTAACCGTCATTCTAGAAAAACGAACTAGAGGGAGGCAGTCTGCGAGAATGGTAGAACCTGTTGCTGCATATAATAAAAAAACAAACAATTGACAAACTTAAGCAACACATTTGCTATCATTACGTAACAATTTACTAATTCAAAAGGCATATCATAATTTTTATTTATCATTTGATTCTGAAATTGAAAATTCTGATACAAGAAATACTGTATCGGACGAAGAAAGTGAATGAATTTTGAATTTTTCGATTCGTATCACTTGTATCAGAATTAACATTATATTTCTGTTTTTTGTAATTTTAAAAATATGATCCTTCAACATCAACAATTATTTTTAATTTGTCATGATAAATGTAGATTTTTAAAGAGATGAGATAAATTTATGTTTAAAATCTCTTAATTTTGTAATATTTTTAGTATGTCCTAATTTTTATAGACCAATTGTATGCCTCGAATAGTTTTATTTATTGGGATTTTCAAAAATATCATTAATTTGGGTGGTTTTTATGTTAGTAATTGATATTTTTTTCATTTTTTAAAATAAAAAAGCTCATTGAAAGTTTAATAATTTATTTGAATTTCCTGGAATAGAGAAGTAAATTAACATACTAGACATAGCTGAAATACCTATTCCGAAGAAAACAGCACTATGTCCCAAAATACTATAAAATAGTAGGAATTCTAATAAAATACTAGATTACTTAGAAAATGTACACCAACAATATATTTTTACAATTTTTAAAAACTTATGAATCCTTACCCAAGAATATGGCAAATAAACAAACTTTCAATTTGCTTTCCCGCAAAACTATCTTTCACGACTTAGTGCTGTCTTACTTGGAGCAGTCGACATGTAGGATAGGTGGACTTTCATCAACTGGGGGTCAATCCGGCCACAAACCACTCAATCCCACCAACCACTTGCGTAACCAATATGTCCTTATTTTAAAAAATATATTTAAAACTTAATATACTTCATTCATACTCGGTTTTTAAATTAAACTTTTTGATTAAAAAATAAACAAAATATAAATACGTGTAATTCACACTAGTCAGTACTGTGTGGTACTTCACGGTACTCTGTGTCAGTTTCATTAGACCGTGTTCTAAAACAGACATTTTCCAAATACTTTTTATTTTGTTTTTTCTACATCGGAAATGACCTTTTTCTTGTTTTTCTTCATTTGCATTAAGAGAGGAAGCTGCAAGCAATGATTCGATCATTTAAGAAAATAAATATTTTTTCTACATTTTGTGAAAATGACAGTTTCAAGAACACTCTTCCCTACTTCGACGTTTCTAACTCATTTTCACAATTTAGAGACACTATTAGATAATACAAGAAAGATGCGTTAATGTTCTACAAAAAAATACCAGCGCCGAGACATTTTGTAGGTTCTCTTAAAAAACATAAAATTACATTTAAAGGAAATTATGTTTAAAAAACCTTACAAATCTCCGATAAAAACTAAATTGGCAATTAATCTTTGAAAAAAGTCGGAGCTTTAACAGAATCTAGTCACATTAGAGTCTTGAAACACTCTTCGTCTTGATAAACGTCCTTAGCAAATGAATATGGGAAGGAGTGTTGAAAGGAATTACTTTAGGTTTAGGGCTAATTCATTTTCATATTATACCATGTGTTTAACTATTGTTTGGATATGTTTGTACATTCGTACAATAATAATTTACAGTCGACCGTGCTTTATCGGCCCTTTGGACCTTAATTGATCAATTAAAATCTCACCCCTTTGAACCTCATAATTATTTTTTTGCTTTTAGGAGCAATTTAAATATAATAATGAACCGGGTTGAAGTCCTATGGCTAGTGTCGTGGATCCAAGAATCAGCGGTTCAAGCTTTGAACCCCGCTCTACCACGATTGAGTTCTCATTTTCTAATAAATTTATTGTTTGGGTAAACCATAAAAACACAAATAATAGAAAAAGAAAAAAATAATAATGTCAATCAGAATAATACTACTAAAACCACACAGTTATTATATCTAAGTTTAGTTTAATATCCCGGCGGCCTCCGTAGTGTGGTGGTTAAGACATTTTACTCACGCGTGGAGGGGTTTGGGTTCGATTCTTGGTGAGAACGCAAAAAGTTAAATGAGATATATTTAAAAAAAATGAATAATTGGTAGGGTTTCTAACTGTTTTATTATTTTATTTTTTTAAATTACACCGCATACCAAACACTATTTTTTTCAGTTTTCTCAGAAAGTTACTTATTCTGTCTGTTATAACAATTATTATTTATTTTAATGTACCGTAGGAGGCCAGGAGGCCCAATTACAGTGGTGAATTGTAGCGCAGAATAGTCAGACTTGAGTAAAATCACATTTTAAATTTGTGTATTCTCACCGGGAATCGAACCCGGAGCTTTACGTTCGCGAGTCAGGCGTCTTAACAACTGCACCACAGAGGCGGCCTATTATGTTGGATATATTAAGCCTACATATATTATTACGAATACTACTTATCCCTCGATCGTACATAGTATTGAATTATCTCGTAGTTTCTATATTATTCCATGGAATGTCAGTAGATTAACATAAATAATTGTGATTTCACTGTCATTCGTCATTGAAGTTATGAAGATATGAAAAATAAAGGATGAAATTCAACATGTTTAAACAGAAATTAACCCATTTTATATGGCAAACATACCTTCATTTCTGTATTAAAACGTAAAATTACTTTTATATTTAAATAAGACCAAAGTAAACCATATTTTCACGCCATTACAAACAAACAAACACAAAGTTATATCACTATAACAATTTAAAAAAGCGTCTGGATTTTATAACAATATTTTGTTTTTGAAGTAATATTTTTGTGTGTATAATGTTTATAAGTTGAGGTATAACTATGTGTTCAAATTTTATTTGTTTAACTATCTAAATAAATACACTACATTAAATTACATACTTCTAAACGTAAACAATACTCTTATTTCAGGCATTATGCGCATAACATAACCTCAAATGTTTGACTAAACAGCGTGTTCCTTTGCACCAGTACGGTGATGAGAAAAAATACAGTAATCGGACGCGTGTGTATTCGACCAATCTTTGCAACGCTTTGCAAACCAGTCTGGTGATGATAGAGATAGCGAACAAACAAAACGATTTAGGACTCATGAGTATTACTATAAGTGACACGTTGAACATCGCACGACACCGTGAAATAACATAGGTTGGATTCATAAATACATTTGAAAAAAAATCATTTAATTTCTCAAAAGACAGGTAAAAACACAAAGCAGTACACCATGAGGCCAACTAATCTATACTCGATTTCTTTTAGCGAAATTTTTACCCACGAGCAGAAACTAAATAAATGAAACTAAAAATGAAAATAATAAAAATGTATTAACCCACCCTTATTTTACCGGACTAAGCGGATTTGGCGTGATACGTGTAAAACGTGCCCTGACAGGCATACTAAATCATGTTTATTATATAATATACTTCTTTACCTCTGTTATATTTATATTTGTTATATTTTTGTTATGTATCATGAAGGTAAAATGACCAGTTGTCCGAGTGATCGAGGTAAAGCGTATGAAGTAACACAACTGACGCTTAACATTATCGTTTTCTAACCTCAGTATTAAATATCGAGCGGCTTGCGTTCGCAGTCGGCGTTCCGTCAACAAAGCGATCTGGCAAATAGAAACGCAACAAAACCTCCTCACAACTAATCTGGACCTGTCGATCTTTTACCGACCTCTCTCAAGATGCACGGTTCCCCATTTTCCGCCACGACCATTATGAGTTTTCAATCATTTCTATTATAGTTAAGAGACTCATTAGTCGCAATCGAGAATTCCCATTTATCTAACGACTGATTGGTAAAGTGCAGTCACGATAACTGAGTGGGATCTGGAATTTATTCGAATACTGATTTTGATGGAACTGAAGACGCGACGCGCAGATTGTTTGTCGAATGTTCTCCGCGGGAGGTTGTCACGTCGCGTCGCGTCGCTTGCATCAGTACGTCTTGTTCAATTAAAGCGATTTATTTAAAAACGGATAGTTACATATTTGATGTTTTCCATAACCAACTTTGGATATTAAAATGGAGCGTATAAAATAATAATGCTGATTACACCTAAGAGATTATAGTCACGAAACGAGCAAAGTAAACATATTACATTCCTCTATCATATTGGAGTTTACTAAAAAAAGGTAATAAAAAGTTTATTTTCGTGCCTACTTCAGTTTATAGATCCCTTTTAATGTTTACGGGCGTCGTAAAATCTGATACGTAATTACCTACTGGGTCGAAGTATCCTCGTGTCACCTCACGAAACGGAGAAGCAATACGTACTAACTTCACTAACTTCAGCCCACACCCAGCGTCAGCTGCCGTCTATAAATAATAATTATTTATTAAAATTACATTATATAGCCTTTTCAAGTGTTTTTTTTTAAACACAAAAAAATTTGAGAAGTAGCAATTTTTTGCCCTTATTTGAGTTTTTCGAGTTGCAGATCCTTACTTAATAATTATTTTAAATTGGTAAATTCTTCTTCCTATTTTTTTTTTTGGTGAAAAAAGTTAAATGAAACTGAGAAGAAGAATTTACCAATTTATAATAACTATTAAGTAAAGATATGCAACTCACATACGAGAGGCATACCTACGTGTAAAAATTAGAAAGTGTAAAAATAGTTAATTACTCTCTAAAATAAAGATTATGTTCACGAATATGTTTCATACATGAAAACTATTTTTTTTAATTAAAAAAAAAAAACTAATACTTAATCTAAAGTCTTAAAATCTACTTACATTTACAAAATGTATAAATATGGCATAATCTAGGCGGAAATGGCAAGTGTGACATCGCGAGTCAGGAGAGGCAACACTGCTTGCTTCTTAAATGCCTGCTTTTGTTGTAGGAACACATCGACAGTACCGTTTAGTGAGATTTCGTTCACTGTTCTGAGGATCCTTGGCAGAGGGAAAAAGAATCCGATGTTTTTTTATAATTTCCCACAGCAAAGACAGGATTGGTACGCAAGTTACGGCGAGGTACATTAAGGTTTATCTAAGCGAGGATATCATGGGTATTGCGAGACAATGTACTAGTATTGCAAACAAATGCAAGATTTATTATTTTCTCTCGTTGGTAGTAGAGGGATGTTAAAATATTCTATACGAGTAAAACCTTTAAAGAACTTTATGAAAGTCACGAAAAAGACCTTTCATCTCAAAAAGCTATTAAATACATGTACATTAAAATATGAAACAGACACGGAAAATATTTTTATTGCTTTCATTATTCTTCGTCAAGTTTTATAAGTTCGTTTTAAATGGAATTTTTTCCATTAGTGTTGAGTCTGTGTACTAAGAATATGTATCACACAGTGAGACTTTCCAAAGATTAAGAATATTACTCTTGATTGAATGAAATACGAAGCAGCTTTACCTAAAAATAAAGTAAACAATAAATAAATTTGTTTGTATTAAACCTTCTCCTTTTTGATAACGTTGTTCATTTTGTAGACTATTTATAAATATTTTTTAAAAATACAAAAAATACTTTATAAGCAAAAAATTTAAAGCAAAAAAACAAAAAACATAAATAAAAAAAGTATTGTGTTTTATCAATGAATAAATAACCATTTTTCAATAAATACCCATTTTATCTGGTTTGGTTGAGTTTTTTTTTTTTATAAATACTTTGTTTCAATCAAAGCATTAATTATTTTTTAACAAAATGAACGTACGTTCATTATTTTTTATGTATACAGTATTATGTCTGTGCTCTTTTATTTGAATCTTAATTAAAACTAATGTCTGAGCACCCGATGGTAAAGTTTTATTCAATAGAGACAAAAATGTTTTCATGCTTTATATTTTTATTTTTACAATGCATAAATAAAAAATGAAAAAAATATTTTCTGGAATCATAATTTTTATTTTAAAATTGTAAATGAAAAAAACCTAATACTTTCCTACCTCGTTAGTATATACTAACTTCGTTTATGGTTAAATTATCAAACTATTTGATTACAAAGTATAAAGTTTATTTAATTTGTTGTTTTTTTTTTTTTATTACAAATATAAAATGATGTATTGAAAATTTAAAATATGGTTATTTTTTTAAAGAGGAAACCAATGTCAGTGGTTAAAATACATTTGATTTTCAATACAAAAGTACAAAATCATTATACTTACAGAGGAATATTTTTATTTCATGAAATGAACAAAGGAAATAAAAAGTGCCGCCAGGAATACGAAATATTGAAGAAAGAGGTTGAAAAGTCGGTTTTTTTTAGTGACACTCTTTGATAACGCTGAATATTTTTTTGTACTTGCAAAATAATTACTAATCAAAATAAAAAAAGACGTCCCTCCCTCTATAAAAACAATAATTATTTTTACTTTTACGTGATGGGAAACGTAAGCAAGTTATATTATGTATATTTTTTTTAATAAACAAAACTAAAAAAAATAAAAGGGTTCAGGATCGTTTAGAAATACTGTTGTTTTATTTATTTATCTAAACCAAATAAACTACTTATACCGAATATTTATTGACATATATTTGGTGGATTCCGCGGTGTTGACTGATACACTTGTCTGATTCCCGGTCAGATTCTAAAAATTGGATTCAAATTTACTCAATCCTGAGTGTTTTGTTCTGTTATCACCACTGTAATTTGTCTTTCTGGGCCCGTATTAGAACCCTGATAAGTTTATTAAGTTATATCTTACTGTCTTTAAAGAAAAATCCAATATTCTTTATGAAAAAAATATATTCGATGATTTTAAGATGCTTTGAAAATTGTCATTTTCGTACATGAAATACGAATTTTCTAATATTTAAAAAAATCTTTATAGGCAATTCTCTGAAGGTTTTTTATAATTTCCTCGTAGTTTTTTTTGTGTTAATAGCAAATTAAAAACAATATGAAATAAATAGTTAACTTTCTAAGAGTAATCGAGGTCCATGCCTGAAGTGGTGCAAAATGATTTTTTTAAATACTTTCTAAATCGTTGAAAGCTTTTATGCTAGTTTTTTCAAAGTATTATTTGCAGCTACATAAGTTCTTTTGAACACTAAAATAGACTTTAAAGTTATTTAAAACCAAAAAAATAAAATAAACATCTTGAGATATAAGACGATGAAAATATTTTTCAATCCGATATTTGGTTAAAAAAAAAAACTTTTATGGCAATAATTTTTGTTTCATTTTTATCATCAGCTCGGACAATATTACGCGCATCATGCCTACTGTTGAGAAGTGGACGAGGTGTGAAGTATACCTCGTCCTAGGAGGAGAAGCAATGAGAGTGGACTGTATTGTACTTATATTTGGCGGCCTCCGTGGTGTAGTGGTCAAGACGCTTGACTCACAGACGGAAGGTTCCGGGTTCGATTCCCGGTGAGAACACAAAAATTAAATGTGATTTTTCTCAAGCCTGGGTGTTCTGTGATGTAATTCACCACTGTAATTGGGCCTCCTGGCCTGTTGTGGTGCAAAAATAAAATAAAAACTGTTTGGGACGGAAGGTGAGCAACTCCACTAACCTGCTGATGATGAGGCGCGATGTGTGCTAGAACCTGGCTGGTGAAACTGGCGGTCGTGAGACGCTGGCACAGTTTGTATGGCGCTAGCGGTCTAAATGGACACTGGCACAGCTCGCTTGGTGAAAGATTTGTTGAGTACTTCACTCGGTGCAGGTTCGATTGAGACTTAATTAATTAAGACGATTAAAAATTATTGTTTCGTGGAGTGCGCTAGAAAATGGGAAGGACAGGTAGGTATATATAGATTTACTTGAGAGTTGGTCCGAACACCTACGCTTATCATACGTCAGTGCCTACGCCACTCTCTTAAGATAGCGTATATCAATCGGCTAAACATTGTACCCAACTCAAAGCGAACTGAATTTTCAATTGAAATAAATCGTCCTCCCTCCTCGGCCACGGCGGAATGACGGGTTGACGGCCGGGGAGAAGGGGTTGCAGGTGAGGTGAGTGGGGGGACGATTTCCCGCCAAACCTCGTCCTTTGAGTGTACCCCTTTGAGTGATAGCCACAATTCGTATTCCGGCCGAACAAGATAACTCTTTGATGCAGTAAAATGGGTTACCCGATACCGGCCCAGCATACGGGAGACGCGACACTCGGTCTGTCAACCCGTCACCGTCACCGTCAGCGTTGCCGTTAGCGTCATGCCGTCAGTTTGATTCGACTCACGTTAGTGAAAAACAAAAAGTGTATAAATGATTGACCACAAAGTTAATGCTTTAAATATTAATAATATAAAAAATATATTATTCACCAGTCTGTATTACGCACGGTTGATTTTTTTTTTTTTTTTTTAAACAGTATCACAAACAAATGTTTTTTTTTAATCCATTCTTTTTTATTTTTTTATTTCATTGATAAACCCTAACGAGTTACATACATTTGATGTAATATTTTTTACTTTTAAAATTCACATTCTACTGTTAATGATAATATTTTTAACATCTTTTGTAAAGGTTGTCTGAGTCTTGTGCTTAGTTTTGTCTAGTAGTTTATTCTATAATTTCAGGTTTATTAGTCTCGACAGTTTTTGTCTTGTTTTAGAAGGTTGTATATAATATTTTTCTGATATTCTCGTATTGTGTCCATGTTTAATATATTTTTTTTCAAGTTTACGTTTTTCGTCTACAATTACATCAGTGGCTAATTTATGACAAAATCTTAAGGATTCTAGTTTAAAAGGTTCAATTACATTTAATTGCTTAGTTAGTTAAAAAAGTTCTTTAGTTGCTGCTAGATAGGGGAGGTCATTTACTAACCTTAATATTTTATTTTGCTGTCTTTGTAGTCTGTTTATGTCATTTTGATTACCTGTTTCCCATAGTAAGTTTGTCTTTGTCTATGCCATTGTTTGTTAAATACGTCTGTTAAACTTTTATAAAATAGTCCAATGTCGTCAGCATACATAATAATTTAATTTAGTGAAAGTAAGTTTGTGTTTGTCCATTTATTCAACATAGTGAGGTCTTTGTTTATGCAATTGTTTGTAAAATACGTCTGTTTGATTTTTATAGAATAGTCGAATTTCGTCATCATACACAATAATTTAATTAACTTATTCGTGTACTTACATTTTGTTTAAAAATATGTACCCACAATATTTAACTGTATCGATTTTTATGTTTTCACTGTTTCAATTTTTTTTTTTAATAAAACATACTCACCATGAATTATTTAACAAGTGTCCAGCGGCCAATTCCCGATTTTGAAAATTTATTTTCAAAAAAGAAAACATCCATCAATACTATTTATTAGCACGAATAGAAGACTTAAGCCAATTTAATTTGAAAATAAAACATATTTTATAAATGTCGACTTTTGTTAAGTACACACTTCTCTTACATATTCCACATATTTTCAAAAACCGCGTCTGCATAGTGCACTAAAAATTACGTTTATTTCAGATCAGGTATTGTATTTAAACTGTACGATCAGTACTAGCAAGCTTTTGTAGACGAGACTTTTAAGATAACCCCACAAAAAAGTCACATGGACTGAGATCAGGAGATCTTGCGGGCCAGGCGATGTGGCCAAATCTGAAGACCACTTTTCTTGAGGATAATGCCCTTACTGCATTCATTGATGACCAGGCTGTGTGGAAATTAGCACCATCTTGTTGAAAACGTGTGTTTCAACTGAATAAAGAAAAATCTTCCACATGTTGTGTCAATCGTTTCGCAGTATCTTTCAAAATTGACGGCCGATAAACCTTTTATAATCGATCTTTGAATATAATATTATTATTATTCTGAAATAAAGGATAATAATACTAACGATCCATTTGTTCATTCATGCAAAAAACGAGGAAGGCCTCGAATAAGGTCGTATAAAATGAAAGTGGTGGAATTCTATCCTGTCTGTCTATCTTCAAGGGAACCGCGTAAGGTCTGATCAAAGCGATTGCTGAAGTATAAAGCTATCTAATAAAGAGTTCTGGAAAGAAGAAGATCCTGTATCAAAAGGAAACGCTAGATACACACTTCCATATGACCGTTCCCTCGGCGATAGGAAAAATGAAATAAACTTTGTCGAGGGAATCGACTTAGTATTTATTTAACGAAACTTTCTTCTTATATATCAACACGTGCTGGCCATAAAAGTAGAACGAATAAACAAAAACGAGAAACAAGGCGGATTTAATATTAAGGTTACGTAATTTTATTACTAACTGTAATATTAAATCCAAAAAACAGTTTCGGATTAGACGATATTCGATTAAACAAAGCAATAACCGACTTTTCTTACACGCATGGCCCATTTCACACGTATCGTCCGAATTCACACGGCACGGATTACCTTCTTTCAACACAAAAATGCCAAGGCTGCCAGATTACAGAGAGCTCCTTCGGGCAGCTTTTTCTGTTCGGTAACGAGCAAATATTCCGTGTGTGGGCACCGCCAAGGAGACTTATGTCCTAAGATGCGGTGTGCAGTATGTGTTGGGCAAGCAAACACGGTAAAAATAAGGTGGATTGACGTTTATTTTATTATTTTTTTATATTTATTGCCTTTGGTGAAATCGAGTGAAGATAAGACGATCTCGTGGTCTAATGTTATTGTTTGTATTATAATGAAACGGTTGTTGAGTTTGCCTGGCATCAAGTGAATGAACATATATTTATTTTAATTAGACAATATTCATCAGTAGATCATCAGAGTAGGTGCTCAGACTGCTCAGGGCTCATTTTTAGAGCCCAGTACACTTCTAGCAATTCGTTTGGGGATTTTAGAATACGAAAAAATAATGATAAGGCATGACAAATAATATTACGCACGTGCAATAAATAAATATAATTTGTATTTAATTTTACGAAGCAATATTGGTTTATGGTTTTCCCTATTTTTAACAAATAACTAAGATCAACCCATTAAAACAAAGATTGAGAAAAATATTTTTGGTGAGTGATTGAAGGTACTTTAAGTACATAAATATTCTTTTCTTTTATGTCTATGGGCATTTGGACAAACGATATATTTTCTTAAAATAATAAAAAAATAAGAAAAAAAAAAGAATAATAAGAAAAATATTTTCAGTTTTTGATCACAAAAGTATTTATATCTATACAAGTATAAGGGTGGACCGATAATGTGCGGAAAATAAAAAAATTAAATTATCGCAATTGCCTTATGCGGATAAAATGTTCGATAGTATGTAGAATTAGAGGAAAATACAGTCAAAAATGATTTTTAAGGGTAAGATTTGCCGCGAGGGGGTTGAATATTAGATTTAAAAGGAAAAAAACAAGTTTTGGTGTGATGATTTTGGATACTAAATGACTGTTTTTCTGTTATTTAAAAATGAAAAAATTGTCATTCATAATCAAATAATATATTACAATGGCTTTGGTAAATAATCCCTTCCCCGCATCCTTTTGAATCATTTTGTAAAACTGCATCAAACTGAGCGAGCGGCCGTCAAAATAGCATGCGCGACCGCTGTTTCCACTAAATAAATTACTATTAGATTGTTTGAATTTCGCAAGTTACTTGAACTAGTTTTGCAATTTAGCAATAAAATGGAAATACATGATTTGCCCTATGTTTGGGTTTGGTTGTGATATGCCACCAAATATGATTTCTACCTGTGAAAATGTAATCTGGTACGTATTTTGATATTTAAACCGACATACGACATAAGGGAGATATGTCTACACCGATTAAAGAAATTGCTAAGAAGCCATAATATATCTGAAAACAAGCATCAAACCCAATAATGAATGACAATATCATTTAGAGAAAAATACGAACAAACGAAAGCAGCATGTGAGCGAAAGTATTGACTTTCTAATACAGTCGGATATTGTTGAAAGCACACCCCAAATCTCAAACGCCTCACACTTGAAGCGAAAAAAATTTCAGCCATAGCTAGAACGTTAGATCAGTATGGCGAATTTGATTGAGCAGGGATAGCTATCGAGTCAGCTGTACTTCAAGATGTTGACCAAGATATCACTAAGCAACATATCGAACGTCATTGATTGAATTTTAAATTCAAAACAAAAACAAGAACCACTTTATCATCTTGGCCAGTTGTAACAGATTCTGATCAGATTTATTTATATTTCAATAGACGTAAAGGCAAGAATAAAACATTTGAAAAAATGCTGAAGAAAAATCAAAACGATAAACACAAGTCTGTTAAAAGAACTTGAGCCAGCGCATATTGGTCAAGTATATGTAAATGTCGGAAGAGTAAAAAAATTGGAAAACACATAAAAGGGTCAGACATTGATCTTTCAAAGCTCATTGTGATTGGATTAGATTCGATGAAACCGTGGTTTGTGTGCCAGTTACATGCCAATAAACTTCCACATTGTCATAGTTTTGCAAATTAAGATGGAACTACAATTAGGCTCAGAAGCTTCACGGGTGGAAAGGGAAAACTTTTAGATGGCGAAAAGCTGCCTATAGTTTAATTCACCTTAATAGAATGCAAGCCACCTGAATTCATTAATAAGATGCGAATGTTGATGGATGCAGAAAACGAGGAAGACGAAGAGAGACATGGCACGATCAAGTCCATCAAATACTTGAAGATGGACATGTCAAGAGTAGGAATAATCGGCGTGCGTGTATGCCCGAGAAGATGTATGAATGTAGAGGAAGAGAGGCCTGTATGCAAAGACAGAGTCATATGGCATTCTATCCTCTCTGCCTACTTCTACGGAAAAACAGCGTGATGGTTTGTTGTTGTTACTTAAGCAATGATCAGCTATACTTACTGGATATTGTGAAGCTATCAACTTAGGACATCTTATATATTTTTTAACAAACGTCAAACGAACCATCGCGCCGTTTCTCCGCAAGAGTAGGCAGAGAGGATAAAACGCCACATCACTACATCTTAGCATACAGCTCTTGCTTCCTCTTTAAGATCTTTAAAGTGTTGAGTTTATACACAAATTACGAAACTCATTAACAACCCTCCGTTGTTAATATTTTTGTTTTTAATGAGTCAATAAACTATTAAAATATTTGTGCGATTTTAAATTATAATTTTTTAATTTTTTTTGAAGGTGGGTTTGCCTTTTTAAAAATATTTCGTGTCAACTCGGTTGTTTTATGTAGATTCCCTGGTGCATAATATATATATTTATATACGCATTCAATTTGAAAAATATATTAACAAGTTACAACAGGGATGGAGAATACCTTAAATAAGGGAATATGGAAGTCTAGGCATTTATTTAGGCATTTTATTTATAAATGCCTAGACTTCCATATTCCCTTATTTAAGGTATTCTCCGTCTCTGTTGTAATTTTTTAATCTTAATGTCTCATGTCTCCCGGGGGGGGGGGGGTGAAATTCAGTCTTTTGTCTACGAACGTTTGGACAAACTCAAATATTGTAAAAAAAATATACATGTAATAGCGATAAATTTATTAAACCCTCTTCTGGCGTAATATAAATCATCATACTTTTTTTTTTTTTAATTATAATGAATATAAAAATAAGTTTTTCTTCAACGCATGTTATGTCAAACGGCTTAAAATATTGTAAGTTATAAAATATGTTAAATTTTAGTTTTGGTCAACACTTATCAAAAATCTTTTGTTGTATTTTTTTAAATAATTCTTGCTGAGTGCAAACAATTTCTGTAACAATAAAGCTCAAATAATGTTTTAATAATTCCCGGTTTTCAGTAGTTAAGGTTTGGGCAAAGCCGAGTCAGAAGAACAAAAGACGTAGTATTAGACAGCAAGTCCAGCAACGACGCGACGGCGCGGCGGCGCCGACGCCCAAAACCCAATTAACTATTCAAAGACGTTTCCTGGTGGCGCTATTGTTAGTCGCTCCGTGCACTACTTGGGTACACTTCATCCTCAGTTAACGGACTCTACACCGGACTGCTATTGTAGGTAGGTAGCACCGCTGGTGCTGGGCTGGGTGTAGTATCCGTGTACGGAGTACCGAGCACCGAGTACCGAATACCGAGCTGGCTACTGCTGCTCGTCTCTATTGCTGACTTCTACGTTTCGTATTTATAGTAAGAGGTTTTGGCTGGAGCTCATTCAAATTGTCTTGTTTCAAATCAATGGGTATTTGCGAATGCCGGTTGTTACCTATATGGTACAGTTAAGTACAATGAATTCAAATGTATGAATGTGTCAGTCAGTGAAACAAATAAAAATACAAATCTCGTTTGTGTTAAAACGCACACAAGAATATTTGATTTGAAAACTTTGTGTCACGCACACGTAAACAAAACCTATTAAATATTTGTATTTAATCTACTTATTTGTGTGTTTCGATACAATAATTATAAATAGTCCGCTATATTACATTTAACTCTTCTAAGTGTTAATAAGCACACATTTTTTAATGTGAAATTCGAAAGTAGTTTTTTTCTTGGAAAGTGAAGAAAAAAAGTCTATTTAGTTGACTTAGATTTTGTATGAGAGATATTGTTTCGCCTTTAAGATGTGTTAAACTTAATGAAAATATTGAGTTGTATTATATTTTTATACAATTTTATGTACCTGAATGTTTAACTCTTTTTGTGCAGTCACCAAGATCTATTTTTTTTTAAACGTTTTCAAATAAAAGTAAATCTGTAGAAACTACAATTTATTCGTTTTGCAAATACTGCTCGATTAGCCCCAAATGAAATTTCGTGTGTGATGTGATATTTCCCGAGCCATGTGTCTACGCGTAATGGAGAAACTAATCATTTCAGGCCTAGCAAAATAAGCAAAATCTCCCTTTTTTTCATCAGGTATATGTAAGTTGTAGGTAGTACAAACGGGTATATTATTCTGATGCCACGATTCCAAACAAATTTCTGGAGTAACAAAAAACATCGCGTTCAATAAATATCACAAGAAAAGTGCGATTATTTTTTGTACAGAAAATACGTTTTGTTTTTTATGTCATATATGTAATTTATTTTGTTTTCGTACCTACGTGTATTAATTTTAAAAATGTGACCGCTTCACCTATCAACAGTTTCAATTATCTGAATTCCTAAAATCAAACAAATGTTTAAAAATCAAAACGTTTAGACACAAAAGAGTACTTTTGTAAGTATCGTTATTTGGAAAATTCTTAAATAAACTTCGTTAACTAAACGCCTAAAGCTTCGTCGAGCCAATCCTAAATCATTAAACAGAAATGAAAAAAAATATTCCCAAATAACTCGATGTCGCGTGATAAGTAAATTGGCATTGGGGCATAAAACTAATCGTTGCTTTTTCACAGTTCGATAATTTCGACTTCCAACGACGCGGTTGGGAAGATGGAATGGTGTTGCTCGCAACTTGCAAAAAATATGAGACATCACTAACTGCGTTAAAAAGTACTTGATTTTTAAAAAAGTGCACCCGGAATCCATTTCTGTTATCCGGATCTAGAGTAAAAAAATGATGCAGTTTTTTTTATTTCGTAATAGGAATAACGCCTTTTTAGAAAACGGCGCTGGGAAAAATCCATAGGTGTCTCAGAATAGAGACCAAATTATTCTAGCATAGTTACTTGTACAGTGATCGGTATATATTTTCTATAAAATCAAGAAGTTTTCTTTTAAGGTTTAATTGTTGGGTTTTCGATGGATTAGGTTAATAACTGAAATAATGCTATAATGTCTAAATTAAGGTCTTTTGTGTAAGATGTGATAAAGCGAAAAGGTTTTTAGTTTTATGTATTAAAATTGTTTAGAGGTTTTTTTCAAATTAAGAAAAAAAAAACTTTAATATTTTCAATATTAATCTACATACTGTACATAAACAAAGTAAGTAAAACATGTTTTCGGCCCAACTGCTGCGTTTTAAAAAATTTCGGATAATAAAAATTATTTTCTTACTAGGTTCGCTATATACTTTATAATTTTAATATTTTATAACGGTTAATACACGACATTACTTTCATAGTCGTGTTTTGACTTGCGAGAAATAAAACTGCTGTTATGAGATGAGTTAAAAAGCAACCTAGATTTCTCTTAAATGTTCTCCATCTATGTTGTAATACGTTTATAATAATTGATATGATTACTATTACTGGCATGAGTAAACAGGTAATTTTAATTTTTCATACGCAAACATAAATTGTATAATATTAAAGTGACAGCTGAAAGTTTTTCCGCTTGTTAATTAAAACAGTAGTGAAAGTACGCGAAATTGCCTTCCAAACCCTTAGACGTTAAACATGAATTACCCCTCGGCTTCAGGGTTGATTGATGAGAGGCTGACACGGCAAGCGTGTCGCACGTCGCGTGTCGCGAGTCGCGCGGCGCGCGGCGCGGTCACTTCACGTGCGGGCAGTAAACTTCTATATATATATATACAGTAACTATGCGGGTGCTAATAGCAGCGAACATCACCACCGCAACACCGCACCGCCGCACCGCCGCGCCGCGCGGTTGGCACGATACGAAAGTAAAGCGGTATGGATCTGCTGTAGGTATATAGACGAAGCACTTATGTATGTCGCCCAAACAGTGATTTGTTGGATCGCGCAAACGCGTAGCTACGTGCTGAATATTGGATCTTATTGTTAGCGGCTATAAGCCTTTATTTAATGAAAAACAATTTTATTGAAAATCGAATAAAAAATAGTTTTCCATTAGCTTAAAATCATGGAATTTGAATATTAATAAAGTTACTGTTACGGGTCATCACCAAAAATTACATTGTTTTTAGCAATATTAGTAGGTATGTGTTAGAGGAGTGAGGTGACGTTTTCTATTGCGGAAATCTTAAAAAGTTAGATAAAATAATTGTTGTCTGATTGCATAATATTCTGAAAAAATGGTTCGTCATTTGAAATAAATAAAAGCATTTCATTTGAAATTAAAGAAATTTTCATTAATATTCAATAAACTCACTAATTTCTTATGTGCCTATGTTTTATTCATAAAACTGTTAAATGGGTCACAAAAGCGTAACAAAACAATATTATGGCAGGAGACTGTGCTTGGAGATTGGTATTTTACAAGACCTATAAATGTGTATTTTGGGGAAAGAATATTCAATGAGAATTCACCGGGTCATTCAGGTTTAGGATTTCTTTTTATGATTAACCGACTTCAAAAATGACATCTCGTAATATTTACTTTTATTTTAGTGTTATTTTTATAAGACCGTTTCCCGAATGGGTTAACGTAGACCGTGTAATGGGCAGAAGTAACGTCGGGTGGGGAAAGCCCGAGGATTCCCGCGGAGTCAGATAAGGCGTGAGGCGCTATAAGGGTGATTAGAATGGCCCTCCTCGGGCAGCTCGGTGCGTGAGGGTGCGGGCGGGCGAGCAGTGGGAGAGAGGGGCCTGCGCGTCAACTATTAATCCACATGGATAGTTCCTCGACTGTGTTCACACCGACACCTTTCTATAGCCGCTCCCACTCTGGAAGGTAATATCGAGTAAATAAACAGTTACCTTGTATTTTAATGCGTCGGCGTCGGTCGCGTCCTGAAGCGAAAAGGTATTCAATTTGCCTGTCTCGTGTTCCTATTTGCATTTCTGTCAAGTCCTCGTATGCTCGACCTTTCTCCTTCCTTCGCGTGTAATCCCGAGAAGGATGATCTGGACCGGAAAGTTTCCTGAATAAACAACCGGAACCATCGCATAACCCATCGGAAGTGAGCTTCCTCCGCCCTCTGTTTAGACCGAGAGACGCGAGGATCTTTTAAAACGTGAAACGTGAACGATACAAATCACTTTTGTTTTACTTCGGAGACATTAAACCCTATACCGCGTACTGAGCTATGGCCATATGTGGTTTCAAAAGTTTTAGATTTTTTTAAAAACGTAATTTAATCAAATTTTGAAAAAAAACTCGAATCAGTGAAAGGGATTATTTGGAAAACGGAATATATATATAATTGACCGGTTATAATTTATCAGCATCTGCAACGAGCCCAGCTTGACGAATTCTGCAAAAATAGTGATACGTTTATCAGTGAAAAATAAATAGTTAAAGGTAAATGACAATTGCAAATAAAATACCTTCATATGGAATAAATCCTTGAAAACATGTAATGTGTTACATATTGTTAAAATTTTGTATTTTTATTTTGTTTTTGAGCTATTTTTTGCAACTGCCATATTTGACTTCGTATGCATTTAACGTAGTTTTTTTTTTTCAGAAATGGATCGTTTTCACTTCTACGGCACTTCTAAGCGTGTGAATCTTATCCTTGGTGATGGTTCTTTGAGAGATAATGAGCTTGTTTCTGATTCTAACCTTGAATAAAAACCCTGATCTGTCTGTGCGCCTCGTAATAAAACATAAAATAATTCAGGAAGGAAAAGACTGAAGAGCCTGAATCGAAGACCATGAAAATGAAGACTTACAAAACTCACAGACTTCATCTTCATCTAAATAAAAGAGACAAAAAGAAAAAAAGAACTACAGAAGTAGCAAAAAAATATATTAAAATAATCTTAAAATTAGAAAAAGTTAGAAAATTACTAATTTAGGATACATATATAAGTCAATAAATGGTAAACAATTGAAATCAACAAATATTACAATTTGAAGATAGTAAATTAATAAACTGCCTTTTAAAATTCAAAAGTGTTTTAATTAATATATCTACGTCGTTTGCGTATTAATTTGCAAATATATGAATTCTCTTTATTGGCGAGTATGCACTATAGTTTGTTGTATTTACATTTACATAGAATAGCTAATTAATATCTTCAACTGAAATACCTAATTTAAAATAATCGAAAAGTAAAAAATTATGTTGAACTCTTTCAATATTATTTATATGTACTTTATAATATGGTGACCGTATAACCGAGTTGTATTCAAGTTGGCGACTTACTAAAGCAATACATAAAATTTTCATTACATAAACTGAGTCAAAATTTTTGACCGTCCGCAACAGAAATCCCAGAGTTTCCATGCTTTTATTTGTTACGCTTTGTATATGTTTAATGAAATTTAATTTTTCATCGAATATAATACCAACATCAGTCATTTCAGTCGTTCGCTCCAAAATTATGGAATTTATGGTGTAGTTGAAAGCTATTGGATTCTTATTTCGGACATTGAAGAATATATTGTTCCTTTCACACAATACATTCAAACAATTTAAGTTAGATTGAAGAGTTGCGCAATGATCTATGTTTGTTACCTTCCTATATATTTTTATATCATCAGCAAACAGTAAAACTTCATTATCTCAGAAACACGATGTTGTGTCGTTTACAAAAATCAAAAACAAAAAGGAATTAGATGCCTTGCGGAATATGGAAGAATAGTCATTGACAGGATTTGTGCCCTATAATTAGCTGGTTGAAATTATTTGAATCTTATTTATTTTTTATTTTTTTAAATTTATCTTAACTGTTGGGATCAGGAAGGATATACTAATGTGGGCCAATCAGAAACTCAGCATTTGCTCTCATATCTCAGTGTTACGAGTAAGGGCTCTTTGGTCCCAATTTGTTGTGTGGGAACGACAATAACTCCGTCAAAGTTATCAAGTTAATTTCAAAAGGTTAGAATATATCACAAGACTTCTTTATTCAGCGAATGAAAAAGGCCGAATACAGTTAGTCAATTTAATCAACATTAAAATATACGTAACAGTGAATTCTGGAGAAATGGATCAGGCGACAATCATAATAGATAAATAAATGTAACACCGACAATTGTGACAAAAGGCAAAAAGAAAATTCAGACACAGGTAATGAAAATATTTATAAAAATATATATCTGTAAATATTGATATACAAATACCCTTTGAAAAATTTGAAAAGTTTCATTTTCAGAGCAAGGTTTCATATTTGTTTACACATTGTATAAGGAAATAATACAATTACAAGTATATTTTATTTCAGAATTTAGATAAAATAATATTCGTTTTTAACTCTTGTGGATCTGTGATGTCACACTAGTTGAAAAACGATACAAGACTTGATATCTCTTTTATTTTTTTAAATGATGAGGTTGTATTTTTTATAATCTTCAAATGGACATTTTCACACCGGACTTGGAAAGTAAACATTAATATAACTATACTGGATTTTAAAACAGAAAAATATTTTCATATTACAACAATGATGAACTGTATAAGAAAGATTACGAAGATAGAACACGTAACGAGGAAGACAGAGACGCTGTGCTGTAGCCGCCGTGGCCGGTGTTGCATGAAACAAATTCAGTTGGTTGTTGACAGTGATGGGGGACGCGCAAGTGAATTATGAGGGGCGAACTTATGTTTTTTTTATTTTTTTTGCCATAATAGAGCTAAATTATATGTTTATTTTATAAGTTATGAAAAAGGAATTATTAAACATTATGTCTCCATGATTTTTTTTCCAAAAGTCTGAACTTTCGAATATTCCATCTTTTGTTTGTGGCGCAAAGGGACTATTTACTACATTCTTAAAATAGTTAATTGTTATTTTACTCCATTTAAACTCTCGAGACGGGTTCAATATATTTATCAATAAAAATTACTTCCGATCAATATTCTGCAACGTGACTGTGCAATGGACCAACCTGCCCATGGTTATGCCTGTTAGAAGAGCTAACGCTATGCTGAACAACATCGCTCTGGATATTGATCTGTTCCATGTATCCGAAGGGGTTTTCCGGAGCAGGTTTCTCCTTCTACTTTAACATGAGTCATTTTCGTGTATTTTTTTTTTCTTTTTTATAAAATGTACGTATTGAATATATGTTTGTAATGTATATGTTATATTTAAAATAAATGAATTGAATTGAATTGAAATTGAATTAAATAACTCGATCACTGTCTTTAAATACAGATTTAGCTTCCTATACATTTATACATCTTTTCATGTACGCGCGCCTGTTATTCCGACTTTTGATATGTCCATCTTAAAATATTTGTTCTATTTGGTGATGTCATGTCTTTCTCAGTCTTCTCGGTCAGAGCTTCTTTCTTGTTATTGTCGATAATGCTTATTTCAATCTTACATAATGTACGGACTCGACAGTTGCGCATCGTACATATATTTACCGCACATTCGCCTGAGAGATTGCATTTCCACAGCATTTAACAAACTTCATTCCTGTTTTTTCAAGCCTTTACTTCGCTCCTACACAGCAGGGTCAGCACCAGGACTCCATTGTGAACTGCTTATTTTGTTTCGTGCGACTAACATTTATTTAACAAAGTTGATTTCCTGGCATTCAACCTCCTATCAATATATTTTTCAGTCATTCCACCCCTAGTTAACATATTTCCCATATACACGAATTCATCCACCGGTTTCGGAATAGCTCTATTCAAAGTGATTTCACATTTTGTCTGACATTTATTTTTTGCAAAAACCATTACATTCGATTTATCAATATTAATCATCAAAGCACTCCCTTTTTTAAACATAATACTCGTCTATTACAATATCTATTTACCTTATCTTTACATTTAATTCTTTATATATTTGTTGAGACCTTTTATGAGCAGATTTCTAAAGATATTTCAATTTTGTGTTTGCTGAGTATTCTAATTATGTCTAATAGCGTATGCATATGGATATTTTTTGTATCATATAATTAGTACTAACGTTTTTTTATACTTTTATTTTAGTTTTTAAGCAGTAAAGATGTACTTTTGTGTAATTATTTTTTTAAGACTGTTGTGAATTTAATAAGAAAGCTCTGAAATATTTTTATTTGCTGCGTGATAATATTTCGTTTGAAGAAAATACATATTTCATGTTTTTGAAATATGCAATTTGTTTAGGCGGCTTAAATTTTGAATAGGCGCGTCTCGGCCCCGGTCATTTGATTCATAACAAACTAATAATTGTTCTCCATTATAAACGGAGAACGCATTGAAATCTCAGTTAGATCAATCGGACAGTCAAACCTTTAGATCAGTGGAGTGTTTCTCACGCCGTTCCAATGCGGGGGTAGGTGGAGAGGATAGAACGCCGTATCACCTTTTTTGCATACGAACCTCGCTTCTTCTACTTTCAAACATTTTATTTTCGCACCCTTTTTTTTATTTGAAAATTTATCTACTAACCCTTGCAGATTATTTAATTCATTTTACAAAAAAAAAATCATTTTTTGATTCATGAAAAAAATACTATTTTCTCAATCTGTCCGAAAAATAAAGCTAATTTTAATCAAGTGTTTATCTACTTTTTGACTTACGCGACTTCCAAGTTCCAGAACCGAAAAGACGAAACAATATTGTTTACACTATACTCAGTTTCGTGTTTCTCTCGAAATCAGTAGACTCGAATCAAGTGTTTGATTTTAATATTTAAACTAGTAAACGCTTCAATAGGAATGACAATATCTAAGTTCCACTTCGGCAATACTATCGCCACAGTCTCGTCAAATGAAATACCAAATTGAAAATGGGACGTTTCAGTGTAAGGGGATCGAAACGGCTGATTTCAGAGACAAATGCCTTTCCTAAATTGCGAGCATCAGTGAATCTGAAATTGCCTTTGGTCCAACTAGAAAATAATACTCCGGTCAAGGTAACATACTGACTCGCCGAATAAATCTTGTTTCTTTAATATTCAGCGCTGTGACCGTCCCGTGTCCGGGCTTTATTTCTGAAACATTTGCCATTTTTTGCGGCCCTTCCCTTCACACCTCCCCCGTTCCGCAACCCCCTCTCCATAACCCGAGGGCTACACTGTCGTAAACCGACGGGCTTAAAGAAAGCGGAAAACTACCTCCCCCTTTTCCCCCTAGACCGCTGGCTCCCCTCCTTGCCCGTCCCATAGAGCGAGGCTCGCTATTGTAAAGGGGTTGCGGTCGATGAAAATGTGATTGATATTTCGGACGAAGGGAAAAGTCAGAGAAGACGAGGAGCGACTTCGGCTGCAGGTATTTCCCTTTATTCCGCTCGATATTCCGATGGAACGTGGAGCTTAGTCTCGTTATTTGCCGTTTTATTGTCGTCGTCATTTTAAAAATATGAACTTTTAAATATAATCGTATAAATAATAAGATGCGTTTAATCGCTAAATGTTAAAAATGTTTTTTTATGAAATTATTCACTAAAACTCAAACTAAGAAACGATACATTTAAAAAAAATGTTGTTTCCAAAGCATAAATCATAAACGTCGTACCCTTAGCACACCCGATAGTGCATAGTGCAATATATTGGTACACTGAACGCAGTGTATCTAGATCTCGAATATGAGATGATCGGTCTAACGTTTCAGGTACCGGTCCGGGGACAATGAAATATTGCGGTGGAAATATATGAAAACGGTTAGTGATCTCGGAACAATGGCGTAGAATAAATGATTGAAATTGCGATAACGTAAGTGTTTGTTCTAACTTTGCCGATAACAAAATTATGGACGAAGAACATGTAAATAAGCCATCAAACAACTGTATTATTTTTCGTGCTAATTTGCGTTAAATAGAAAACTATTTTTTTTTCGAATAAATGTAAGCATTTTATCATAACTAACTGAAATATTTTGATACTAAGTACCATTTTTAACGGGTTGAACCAAATTGTGGTAAAGATAGGTTCGAACCTCGAACCTCTGATCGCTAGCCACGGGATCTCAACCCGATTTAAACATATTAAAGTGTTACGATTATTATGAGTCTTGTAAGATAAAAAAAATCTAATATGTACTCGTGTAATTCCCTTTTGATCTAATTTAATATTTTCTGTTTTATTGGATTTCACGTCAGCATGATAAATGAAAAATAAATTTGATTTTTTTTATCTTTATGTTCAAAGCATTAACTTTGGAGTCATCCATTTTATGGGAGTCCGCATGTAATATGTGTATTATTTCGTAAATACTATGTGTATTACGGTGATAGTAGAGGTGAAAGTGTATATTAGTATTTGCATGTTGTTGGTGTAGCGAGTGTCCCGGCGAAGAGACGGGTACGTCTCGAAACCGGTAGACATTAAAAGCCGGTTGGTGGTTAAATATTTATATTTACTAACATTAATTGAAAGAGTTTGATCCTTTATAAATAAACAAATAATACGAGTGTATACATAGGCTTCCATATTTCTTTCTCGATAATTATATATACCAAAACAATTATTAGGTAGACTATTATCAAAGTGTCTGGGATTCAGTTTTTTTTATTCCATACAAATCAACAGTTAAAAACATCACAGAAATCGGGATTTTTGAACATCAGAAAACCGGTAAATGTTACATAGTGTGTAAAGTGATGACTTAAACCCACTAGTGTCAGTTGTCATATTATTTATTTATTTAATATAAATAATACAGTTTTTATTTCATTATGTAAGTGTAGTACCTTGTTTTTTTTTATTTTGTTCCTCTCCAAAAACGAGACAAGCTCTTTTGCTTAGAGAGGGACTTACATTTAGTTAATAGTAGATACGAATATAATAATAAAAAATATAATGCATTGACATTTTTCGTCAGTCCTTTATAACTCATCAAGTTGTTTCGCTGCAAGGTGTGCATATACGTATACGTAAGCGTAAGTATCTTCTTATTTTATTGTAGACTTATAAATATAAGATACGTCACTACGTGGAATAAGCAAACAAAATAAAGTTTCTTCTGTACCGCACGATATGTGCACACAGCTATCATAATTCACGTAATGAAATGAAAAAAGTTTTGTAGACCTAGTCGAATACTAAATAAACCTTTTTATCAGCGCAGCTAATGCTCCCAGAAATGAAGTGCCCGCCTGAAGTCCGGCTCCCATATAAAAACCGCCAGCCCAAATAAAACTTGTGACCCCGAAAGCCTTCATTATGGTCGAATCAACACACATGGAACCCGGCGTTACCCTTTTACATTTCATGCGACAAAAACAACCCCGATGGTTGGGTCAAGGGGTGGGGGAGCGGGAGGGAGTAGTTTAGGAATATTCTGGAATATGAAGATATTTGACTCGGGGATCGAGGATGGGACAAGAGAACGCTTTACTCAGATACATAACGTTTTCAAACCACCGCACCCCCCGCCCCGCCCCGTACCGTACCACTACCGTTACACGCGGAGAAGCAATTTCAATTCATTGACAAATAATTGATCTTCTTTTCTAGCTCTGATTTACCCGATACTTTTCACTGCTGAGAAAAAAAAAGTACTTTTTATTAAATAACTTGAATCCTATCCATTGTTAATTTGTATTTTTAAAACAAAAATAAATAACCTGCAATGAGAATATAGAAATCGAGACATTAACGAAGCTTATGATCCGTCATTAACTGGTTTTGTCATTCTCGATAAGTTCAAAAGAAAAGGAAACTCCGTACCTGCGCGCAAAGATGTGTAAATAAGCAAAATATATTTATTGTGTTAAGTGGACAATTGGTAGAATTCCATTTTAAATTTGGGAATGTATCCAAAATAAAATAAAGACAAAACGCGTCACTATATACGCTCTTGTTTATTAAGAAAATAAAGTAGAATTAAAACCCAACAAACGTATTTATTTCGAATACATTACCAAATCTAAAAATAGTTGACAATATAGCCGGTGATTGTGTTTTGACGTTAAAAAAATAATCACATTAAGTTGCCATGAATTTGTTCCGTAATACGCTCTTAAATGGTATGTGGTAAAATTTAATTATTTTTTATTTTCGATTTGCGATTGCCTTTCATATGACAGGGGAGGGAGGCGACGTTTTCAGTCCTTTATAAAAGGTAATGTATTATTTGGAGTTATCGATGAGAATGAGAAACTGTTCCGAAGGGAACCCCACGCGACTAGTGATGGATCGCCTTCGTAGCTAATGGGATGGCTATTATTATTAATAGCGCATTATCCCGAGTTATCGTAACATATTATCATCGTCATTTTTCTAGCGCGTGAGAAGAACTCACATTCACCGACCGCGAGCTGCAAAAACCTAAAATCGAAATCGCAGCTTTCGCGGGCTTACACGAGAAATAGGTGCCACGTGCGAGTATTCCGATTTTATAACTTTGTCTTTCCTGTCTCACGTCAGCTGCTGTTGGCAGATCATGTGCGAATTATAGTCAGTTTACAGTTTTTAATGTTGACAATTCATCGATATCATTCTAAATCCGCTCCATATAGCGTCCATAGACAGCTTCCGGGACAGACTACAACGAAATATAAGCAGTTGATACTTATGACGAGAAAACCAAAAGCCCGGTAAAGTAGGCGATGTTTGTAAACTTTGTGATAAAACCTTTTTACTTAGACCAACAACGACAAAAGAAGTGTGTAAAATAATTGATAATCTTATAAAAAATGCATCGCCAGGATATGATAAAATCAAACCTTCACTCATAAAAAATCTCAAAGATATTTTAAGCCCGGTCATATCAAAATTAATATACATGCATATAAAGTTAGGAATCTACCAGGAAGAATTAAAAACTGCAAGAATAACTCCTATATTTAAAGGTGGAGATCAAACGGAACCTAGTAACTATAGACCTATAGCAAATTTAACTGTATTTAATAAAATCTTTGAAAAATGTATTCATAAACGATTAATGGGACATATTAAAAATCTTAATACAATATGCTTAAACCAACATTGTTTTTAAGAAAAAAAAGGAACTGGAACCGCTCTAGTAAATTTAATTAATTATATTCAAACAAATATGGATGCTAAAATTCCAACCACAGGAGTAATATTAGATTTTAAAACAGCTTTTGATACGGTTCACATTGAGACCATGATAAAAAAATTAAATGATATGGGAGTAAAATCGTAAGAATACAAACTATTAAAATCATACTTAACAAATCGGAAGCAGTATACCTTTGTAAATGAAAAAAAAAGTAAAATACAAACAGTAAATTTTGGAGTCCCACAAGGATCTATTTTGGGTCCACTATTATATATTTTATATAATAATGACTTATCACTATATAATTTTAAAGGGAAAATTATTATGTATGCCGACGACATTGGACTTTTCAATAAAAATCAAACAAACGTATTAACAAACAATGACATAAACGAAGACCTTACTATATTGACTAAATAGACAAACACAAACTTACTTACACTTAATGAAAAAAATGCAATATTATCCATTTTGAATATAGAAAAAAATGTCACAAAGTAGATGCTTACATAAATAATGAACGACTAACTGAAGTTGAACATGTTAAATACTTAGGACTAACAAAAGACAGACAATTGACATGGACAATTCATATCAACAATTTAATTAGCCAAGTGGCGACTTTATCGAGTCTATTTTTTAAAATCAAAAACTTTGTTCCAATAAAGGAAAAAAAAATGTATGAAGCCTATGTAAAAACTAACATATGTTATATGCAACCTAATATGGGGAACAGGAAATTAAAATGACATAAACAGACTAAAAAGACAGCAAAATAAAATATTAAAGTTAGTATATGACCCCCCCTATCTAACAGCAACTAAAGAACTTTTTGAACAAACTAAACAGTTAAATGTAACTGAACTCTTTATACTAGAATCTTTAAAATTTATTCATAAATTAGCCACCGATGTAATTGTAGACGAAAAATTAAAACTTGAAAAAAACTGTAGTAAACATGAACACAATACGAAAATATCAGAAAAATATCATATATAATCTTTTAAAACGAGAAAAGGACAATCGAGACTTATAAACCATGAACTGAAATTATACAATAAACTACCAGACAAAACTAAAAAAATGACTCAGACAACCCTTAAAAAAGATGTTAAAAATATTATTATTAACAGTAGAATGTGAATTTTAAAAGTGAAAATATTTTGTTAAATGTATGTAACCCGTAAGGGTTTATCAATTAAATTTAAATTTAAAAAAAAAGAAAAAAAAAAAAAACTGTTATCTATTTTCTTGAACATATATACTCGTATAGAATCGTTAAAATGTCAGTAATTTAGCTAAACACATATATGCGAATAAGTAAACATGATTTCACCGATAAAGCGATCTCAAGTACTGAGCGATCGGAGCAGAACTTTATAAGTAAGCTTCACGTGTAGACTGGATATGTGAGAGAACAAAGTGCCGGCTGAGAGGATACGCGTCTCGTGAGAAATGTCAGTAGCAATCGCCGCGCCGTCCTTATAGTCCGTAGTTGACAAGCGTCACAGCAGCCAGAGAGGGCTTCCAACTATAATTCCGATAGCTTTCTGACTCTCTGGCTTAAAAATAAAATTTTGAAATAATACTTATTCAATATTTTGATAGATAAAAATCAAATTTGGTCTTTCATTCTATGTAAGCATTTGTTAGTTACGGCATCGGGATAAACATAAAGGTGCTTTGATGTCTTTTTTTTTTGGAAACTGAAAACAGTCCAATGCGTAAAAGATGTTCTATGACCTACAGATTAAGAAAAAAAAAACAAAATTACATTTTTACGATAATATTTACGGCGGGGCTGTTGAAGTTGAGGTTTTTTATCGTTTTCATGGTAGTATCGCTAGGCAAATACAAAAAACAATACTTCTGCTGCCAAAGAAAAAAACAAATTACGGACAGACACTATAATTTTCTGGCAACGCAGCTATGCAACTTTTAAAGTATGGATATCGATATATCCGATATATTCTTCGATATATATTACCGATGTAAGCAAAATGAAAAACAATGTTTTCAACACTCTAGTCCATATAATATTTTGATACGACTTGACGATTGATGTGAAAGTATGTATTATTATGTACAAAATAAATAATACGCTGACACTCCGGAACGTGTCTATGGGCCAATACATCCATAAATAAAAAGGAAATGTTATTGAATGTTATTGAATACGAACATTTTTTTTGTAAACTATGTATTTGCATTCTGTATTTTATTTATTTATTTATTCATTCAAAATTACACTAATTTGAAAAAAAGCGAAATTATTATGACTTTTTAGGCTATTCCCGTATCAAGCCGTCATAAATAACAATAAAAAATACATAGTAAAATAAATTAGATTCAAATATAATGATATGTGATGCAATATTATAAAAATCCAGAAAAAAGGTATAAGTAATAAATAATAAGATTCCAAATAATACAATTTAAAAAGGGTTATTAGACATAAATATTAAAATGTTAATTATAAATTATACAAATTACGATTCAAACATAATCAAATATACATAATAACAGTATCATTAAAATCAACAAAATAAAATTATAAGAGTAAAATATAGTAGCAATGAAAAAAAACAGAATATTAGTATCATTAAAATTAATAAAAAAAATATATATTTATAAAAACATAATTAAAATGATAATTGAGATATGGTTTCTATAAACCCACTTTATTTTGTAGTAAAAAATAGGTGTAATAAATATTATACCAAATAAGATTGAGTGTTAAATTACATAATATAAAAATAAATACTGAAAAAACCATAAAAATACATAATGAAAAAAAGATGAAAATATCAAGATATATGAAAAGCAAATAAAAGGAAAAGAAGGGAAGGAAAGCAGATTTGTAAATTTTTGCTAATTGCTAATCTCGAACTTTGAAAAAATTGACAACCTCGTCCCTATCGATGTGCAGCATCCGATTGCAAACATTTTACTTAAATACATTGGTTCTTGCGGAGTTCTTTATGGCTGCAGAAAGTTGATTAAAAAAATTCGGAGCCAGAAAGGTAAAAGTTTGGGCCAGCTTTGAGTGAGTGGTAGAGCCAAGGTAATTAATCATTCCCGCTGATCGCGTTTGTATATTTTGCTGTGTCCTGACTTTAACTACAGATTTCCAGAAGTTCACAAGTGCTCTTTAACAAAATATTGGATTAAATAAATATTTTTATTTTTTTTGCCTATTAGAATTTATTTGTATTTAAATTGCAGAAAAACAGTTGTTAAGTATCCAAAACCTACTAACCAAAACGTGTATTTATTTTTAAATAATCAAAAATTCAACCCCCTCGAAGCAAACCTTTTTCATATTTTTTTTTCCCTTATTCTACATACTATGGAACATTTTTTTCGCATAGAGCCATTTCGATAAAAAAAATCTCCATACAAGATCGATCCACCCTAATAAATATTTTTCTAATAATTATAATAATAATAATCATTTACTTGGTAAATAACATACCAGTATTTTGAAACTAGTTAATAGTGCAGTCAATACAATTACAAAGGGCAGATTGATTTTTAGTCTTGGAATTGACATACAAGATATCATAATATTACTGTAAATGCCTAGACTTACACATTCCCTATTTTAAATATTTCGCAATCAATTCATATCTTGAAAGTACGGTGGATTGATTGTAACTTTTATTTATTTAGCAGCTACTCTCAGCTAAAAATGCTATTAAAACCCAGCCTGTCTACAAGCATTTGGACATACTCAACAAATGTAAATTGTCGAAAGTGTCATTTGAATTTGTACGGTCTTGAAAATACTAATATAAAAAAAAATATACATATATATGAGTATGTGTATGTTGAACAATTTTCTTCGATAGGTACCTACTGCATTGATGACTCAACATGTTTTTTTTATTTATATACTCCCATCGAGTATTCTTTTACTTCTTCTTCTTTTCAAGATCCGCTCTTGGACGCCCCTAGAAGACTATTACTATCTCTATTTGCTGGTTTTGCGATTTGTTGTGACTGGCAATGTGGTTCATCTTGAAGAATCTTTTTATTTATTTGGTTTACAAACAATGAAAAATAACACATATATATTGAAACAATAAAAAAAGAAAACTACTTATTTTTCATCAATAACACGTAAGTACTAACTTAAAACATTTTTTAATAAAATTGAAAAAAAAAAATGTAAGAATTGTAAAAATTGTACGAATGAATAATAAAATAAACATGAAAAAATCATTCATTAATATAAAACTGATATAAACAATCCATAAAATTCTAATAAAAACAATAAACAAAATATGCATCAAAACAAAACCAGTAATGTAATTCATCAAAATTAAATTTTTAAAAACTAATTATTTATTTATTTACATACATAAGTTTATTGTACATCATTTGAGACAACAAGTCTCAACTCCATGGGACTAAAAATCCTGTGTTGAGATGGGACGAGCAATTTTATGACACAGACACACTAGTTTATCAACGCAAATATACGATTACAAAAATAAAAAATAATTCTAAAAAATATTTAAAAAACATATATATGGCACATCAATATGGTTCACAGTAAACTCGAGCATTGGGAAAATAATCAAGGAGTTTCCTACTCAAATCCCTCCCACTAAGGAAAATCCAGTCCTGAACCCCGTTCTTGAAAATAATTTTTGTCCTCGAAAGCTTGATACGTTCTTCCAAAATATTCTCGGTGCGATAAATGAGAGATGTCTCTGAGCAAAAGTCGTACGGGTTTTGGGTATGACATAATTCATACTCTGGGAAAACCTCGTACGGACATTTTGCTGAGACCTCTCCTTATTGTTTGACCAAAAGTGTGTAAGTGCTTATTTTAGGTACAGTCGTCTCATATCCAGCACCTTCGTGTATTGGAACAGCTGTTCTGACGGGTATGTTGGAGGGCGCCGGAACATTATTCTCAATAATAATTTCTGTGAAATTATGAGCGGCTTGAAAATGGATGCCGCACAACCCCCCCAGCCAGCTATTCCATAGGTTGCCGTGGATTAAAACAGAGCAAAGTTCACACTTCTGAGAGTGTCAATATCCAGAATTTCTCTAAGAGAGCGGAATACATGGCACAGCTTTCTCAACCTAGAGTTCAGTGACTGGACCTGAGCCTCCCATTGCAAATTCCTATCGATGATAACACCAAGGTATTTTATGGAATCTACCCGTTGCAGAAGTTGGTATGTTTTATCACAGTAAATTCCTAGATTAGGCGTATTGCTCGGTAGTGAACTATTATTTATGCAAAATGTCAGATATTTCGTTTTATCGACATTAAGTGTAAGGAGATTATCATTAAGCCATTGTTTAACAATGTTTATACCAAAGTTTGCTTTCTGAAAGACAGAGTTTCAGTCACTAGCATCAAATAACAAAACCGTGTCGTCGGCAAACGAAATCATTTTTCACGAATTATTTATTTTGCAAAGATAGTTATCAAGAGAATATATCTATATAAAAACTCATTTTGTATATATTTCTAAAACTTAACCAATCCAGTGTCAAAAATGTCGATCTCTACGTTTTTAATCGTGTTGTATAATCTGCAGATTCGTGACACTGGATTGAAGAAGGACACATTATTCTTAAATGAATCCATGTGGAATGTTTTTGGGTTCCTTTTTTTAACGCTAATTTTTATTTTACTAAAACAGCTTGAACTTTTCAATTTACCTTTTACAATCTTATATAAATATAACAAGTCATTCGCATTTCTTCTAGTTTCTAAAGTTTTGAAGTTAAAGTGGTAATCTAGCGGAAATTGTGGACAGACTGTTGTGAAAATCTGCTCGTCTGGGTTTTAATATTAAAATGAATATAAAAAACGCAGATTATGGGCAACAAATCCTATCCTGACCAGGAATCAGGATCCCCCTCTCTATAAAAATGGACGGCCTCCGTGGTGTAGTGGTCAAAATGCTTGACTCACGCACGGAAGGTTCCGAGTTCGATTCCCAGAGAGAACACAAAAAGTTAAATGTGATTTTTTTCAACACTGGGTGTTTTGTGATTTCATTCACCACTGTAATTGGACCTCCTGGCCTGTTGTGGTGCAAAAAAAATGTTTAAAAATATGTAATGGGTAGAACATTTAGAAAGTTGACAACTTAAAATATGTACTTGAGCATTCAAATAAATAAGGATGACATACGAATGAAGAACTTTAGCCCTACGGGAAATTTGATACAATTTTTTTTTTCTTAAATTAAAGCATTAAATTGTAAAACAAAGGTACTTAAAAATGTGGGAAAAAATATTTAAATAAAAACGAACTACTCTGAACGACGTCACTAGTTCGTATGAATCAACCAATTATAAAGGAGCTATGAAAGATATTTGGTTCGCCCACAGTAAACGGATCAATCTGCATAACTGACAGAAAATAAGCGGAATAGAATTTCTGACGTCACACGCGGAGATTTTTCAGAAATACGAAACTTTAAAAAATCATAGCGCTGATAAAACGATATATAAAAATATAAAACCAACATTTTAGACTTAGTTAAATAGTCTTACAAATAAAAACCTGTATAAATAAATACTGACATGCCTGTTGTTTAATATTGCTCTTGAAAAATCAATAAGAGATGCCGGAGTAGAAACAACAGGAACTATTTTTAGAAAGACCACCCAGATATAAGCCTATGCAGATAACCTTGACTTATTTTACAGAACTGTCCCAAGATTAAAATATGATTTCTTAAAGCTTGAAATGACTGCAAATGACATAGGTCTTAAAATAAATACATCTAAGACTAAATATATGTTTGAAAGAAAGTCACAAATAAAATGTACGACGGGCAATTGACGTTGGGTCACACCACATAGACAATGTCAATTCCTTTAGATATTAAGGCACTGAAAGGACTAATGATAACAATTATAGTACCGAGATTAGAACACGGCTATCGGCAGCAAACAAATGTTATTATGGCTTTTTTAAACATCTGGAATCCAAATTGCTCACTAGAAAAACTAAGATCATTATTCACAAAACTCTCCTCAGACTGGTCATTACATAAGGTGCCAAATGCTGGGTTATGGATAAAAGAGATGAAAATATGGTATTAGTATTCGAAAGAAAAATATTTAGGAAGATATTTGGTGCTGTCAACCAACACGAAGTGTGGAGGAGACGGTTTAATCATGAATTAAAGGCACTGTATGGCGAACCCAACATTGCATAATTCATCAAAATAAGATTACAATGGTTGGGCCATGTGCACAGAATGAATGATAACCGCACCCCAAAATATATTATTTATACCATTCCGGACGGCAGACGAAATAGAGGCAGACCAAAATTAAGATGGCTGGATAATGTGGAAAGTGACATAAAAGCGATTGGCCTGACGAACTGGAGAAGAGCGCGGGGTGCAGGGACGAATGGAGACAAATACTGGAGGAGGCCAGGGCACACAACGATCTGTAGCGCCACTGATAGAACAAATGAAAAAAATAGAAAAACCACCGAACTTCCTTATTGCTGGAGCAACTTACGTACTATCCATAACTCTAGTTTACGCTCTATAAAAACGAAGCGTGGACTATAAGACTGTTATATTAACGAATATTTAAAGAAGGTTTCATAATCATAAGCGCTTTTGTTTTCACATAAATGAAAACCAATGTAATACCTTAAATTGAGAAAAAATAAAGAATGCAAATGATTAATTTTTAAAATATAATTTTGTAAAATAGAAAGTGTGCATGTTTTGCTTATTTATATAAAATACTATTCATTTTTTAAACTGACTTACAACCGTATTATTATATAAATCATCATCATTTGAAGCCGCTCCCTAGTTTGAGCTCATGGTGTCCACGAAGATCCTCCGAGCATCTCTGTCGGCTGCTCGCTCCTGCCCATCCTCTCAAGCAGGTTCGCGTCCCGTTCTTACACGAACTGCCGACAACAGTCAGCAGTGACGTCTAGACGTCGAGAACTTGATGTCTCGTAAAGTAGGCAAGCGTGGTTAAGACTCTCAGAGGCATCTGCAGCACCTGACCGAGCCGACCGTATCATCTCGTTGATGATAGTTGTCACCGGAGTTCGCTGCAACCGTTCTCTCTTATTACTTCATTCCTTACAAGGTCTGGCACATCCGAGATTCTTCCGAGGCACCTATTCTCAAACTCAGAATTTCGCTGTTTCGGGCCCTAATGAGGTCCCACGATTTGCATCGCAGAGAAAAATAGGTGTTATGTAGGCGTTAGGTAGGTGGCATTTGGTTTCCGCCGAGTAAATATCCAATCTCAGACAGACTTTGTAGTGTCAATGCGCGGCCTGCTATTTCTAGCAGCACTCTTAGTTATTTTTGATTATTACATAAGCGCCTCGTTATGACTTTCTTTACTTGGCTCGATAGTAAAATAATCTGAAACGTATTGAAATTACATTTTTAGTTTCTTCGTAATTAAGGCCGCTGAGAAATTTCGTAATAAAAGCTTTATCAAAACAAGTATTATTTATCGGATAATGTTTTCAAACTCTAAATTCATAAACCACAATGAGCTACTCGCGGGAAATTTTGAGGAATTTCGGAAAAATTAGGATTTTCACTTCACAATTGCCAGGAAGACATCAGTCAGAACATCAGTAAAACAAAACTAAAATGCGCAGAGATGGTTCAACATGACAGAGACCATTTGTCACTCCGAGTGGAGAGGCAGACCCTATGACAGGACCGAGTGACGCGATGGCAGCGTGACCGGCGGACGCCTGAACATTTTTTTGAAATCTCGAGTATTATCTTCAGACGGCCGACTGGTAATGGTTCAAAAGCAGGTGGCCTTTATCATAATCGGGAGAAAACAGAAATTATACGATACAGTAATATTTTATTAGCTTAAGACGACACTTAAAAAATAGACAGTAATTATTCATAACTAACCTGAAATCTACTTGTGAAATTACAAACACGGAGAATCATAAAAGGCATAAAAGGATTCAAGTAAATCCAAAAACAATATGAATTAGGACAAAGTTTTTGGCCTCGTGGTATAGTGGTCAGCGCATTGCCCTACCATGCAAACAGTCTCGGGTTCAATTCTCGACATGGTTTATGTGAAATATTTATTTAAAAGGTGTTTTTTCAGTAAAATAATTCATAGTCCCAGGACTGGCACATCAATCGTAGGACTGCTCATCAGTGTTGGTGTACCAATGCAGTGCCCTATGCACCATAAGGTACAAAAAGGGAATTATTGTGTTATTATAATTATGAACTCTCAGAATGCAGTTAAGAATGATTAATATAGTATAATTGTTTTAACTGAATGCTATTTTACTTAGTTCATGAAAAAAAATGAGATCATCCGTATTATATGATGCATTGCCAAAAAAAGGGTGAGTAATCCGTATCTGCCTATTTCTACGTCCTATGGGAATATTTTGACTAAAAAACTAACAACGAGAACATATATGTATTTTTTCTTTACACAAGTTTTTTAAATTTTTTATGAAGACAATTAACAGTTTAATAAATAAATAAATGTTAACAAAAAAATAAGAGCCGTCGTAAAAATGAAATACAAAACGAGCAAAAACAACTCGAAAACGGCTAGTCGATTCTCGACACGAACTGCGCATGCCTCGGGAGAACCTTAACCCGAGTTTCCTCTTCTTTAAACCTGCGGGCTCACGCCGTCCTGGAAGACCGTCACTGACGATTTTTAGACGATCGGCGGAATTAAGGGGCGCTGGGTTGACGTGGGAAGAGGCAAAAACGCTGGCTGGCAATAGGGTCTCCTGGAGATAACTGGCGATGTCCACATGCTCCACTTAGGAGCGGATGTGGAAAATAAGAAGAGAAGAAAATTCTTTTCCGATAAGTAGGGATTATTAAATACAAATATACAAGGACATGCCTTTTCTCAGTAGAAACGATCGTTTATCCACGTATTTGTCTTTTGAGTGACATTTCTCTGCTTTCTAGGTGTGTGGGAGTGTGGGTAGGTAGGTTTCCGGGAAGGGAATGAAAAGATTAGGGAGGAGGATTCCCTTAGGATGGAACATAAAATATGAATCTCATCACCATCACAGTAAATGGCGGCAGACACAATCTGCTGAAAAATTTACCAAGAAAGGTGTAATGCAGCTGCCACCGAGGTACGAGCGCGGTTACCGTTAGGTAAATAAAAAGTTAGCGGGGTGTTGGCAGAATTGCTACTTAAATATTTGTCGAAAAGTGTTCTCTCTCTCCTTCTTCCTCCTCCCACGACCCGTGGGGTCAGATTGGAGCATCCCGAAATCGGACAGTTCAAAGTTCACCCTACCCTTGTGGGAATATCACTAGGATTACGTATCTCCCTTTACCCTTCTTGTTAGCGATTGTCTTGATGTAATAAGGGAAATATCTATTTTAATATTCTTTTTTGTCTCAAAATAATCTTCTCGTTAAAATTGAATCACCTTATTTTACAGTCACTTAAAATTGTTTTATGATTTAAATAACCAAAACAATCGGCAACAATTAAAACAACGTTATGGTAATACCCTTATTCAAAAGCTATAAAAATGCATTGGGAGTTACTGGTAGTTTTAAAAAAAATTTAAATAGACAGCTATCTATGTGATTAAGTGTTTTGTGCGATAATTAATAGTAATTATATTTTTTTATCGTTGTTAATAGCGGTGTTCCGTCAGAGATCTCATTTTGACCCTATTCTATTTATTTTATTCATAAACTGTATTGTTAAAGAGATTACATTTTTTTGTGCACCACAACAGGCCAAGAGGCCCAATTACAGTGGTGACTTACATCATAGAACACCCAGGCTTGAGAAAAATCAAATGTATTTTTTGTGTTCTCACCGGGAACCGAATCCGGAACCTTCCGTGCGTCAGTCAAGCGTCTTGACAAAATATAAACATATGACAACGTACATTTTACAAAAGGCAATATAGAAGTCTAGGCATCATAGGAGTTAAGCGTCTTGACAACTGCACCACGGAACCCGCCAATCTGCACATCTGCATTTTAATTTAATTGGCTTTTTAAAAAACTCGATATCTTGAGAAAAAATACCAATTCATTTTAGTTATAGTTATTTCTTGTGATTTCACTAATGTCCGCACTCTTTATTGCTCAACTGTTTGCTTTCTTCTAGAATATGCCTCCGTGGTCGGATCTCCGTTCTTCGTAAGCCGTATAAATCACATTGAATCAGTTCAACATAGTTTGCTTCAAAAAGTATCGTAGATGTTTGGACTAGAGAGATGTAATTCTACTATTTTAACCTTGTTCTTCTTTAACATCGACTCCATATCAGCATATGACTATTTATATGCTGATATTGAGTCAAAGTTAAATATTTCTAGTCTACAAAAACGTAGAACTAATATTGACTCCATATATATGTATACTCGACATACTTAATGGTATAATCAATGTGCCATCATTACTGGGACAGGTAAAATTCCATATTCCGACTCATATGTTAAGAAACAATAAAGTACTGTTCGCTGATCAGCATATAACAAACTACGGTCTTAATTCTCCAATGACCCGTCTTTGTCATATTCTTAACTCAAGACAAGATCTGTACTTTTTTGGTTTAAGTTTATAACGATTTAAACGAGCAGTAAATGTACAGTTCAGATCTTGTCTTGATGTTCTTTATGTTTGTCAATGCTTCTTTTTGAATGATTTTAATTGTTATTATATTGTAATATTTATCCCTATAAACTGTATAAATGGACAATGTCCGTAAATAAAATAAATAAATAAAATCCTTATTTGTAAGCAATTAAAAAAAATATAATTGTGCTGAACATAATAAATGCGATTTTTATGAATAACATACAAAAGACGATATTACAGAAGCCTTTTCATTAAATGGCTTAACAAAGAAGTGTCAAAGTTTTTTGAAGGGGGGGAAGTATCGACTTGCAAGTAGTGAGAGCGAACAGCGAATAGCAAAGCGAAAAGCAAGCTACGAGTAGCCACAGATGTCCATGAATAATACATAATAATATATTGATATTTACACTTGTTACGGAGCGCTAGAAGAGATTTTTTTCTGGCAATTTCGCATAAAAAATTCCAATGAATTTGACGCAAAAAAGCGTGAGGAAAGATGTAAATCAATGAATATCTAGTCAAAATGTTTTTAATTTAATATTTTATTTTAATAGAATAATTTAATGTTTTTATATTAAATAATGTTTTAACGAATTGAAATCGAGCACATGAATAATTTAAATTAGCACCAAGATTTTTTTCTCAGAAATTACTCAATGAAACGGAAAAAGGAAAGGTATTTTATTTGTATACTGTTCGAGGATTATCCAAACTGATCGTTGACTTAACCATGATCTATCGCAATTGTTAAATAACTTGTTTAGTCGCACAGTTTTCAAAGTGAAGTCGTTTTTTATGACAGTTTTTAGGTGCCAACGCTACAAATACATATTTATATATATTCATACTTTTTAATATTTTTACAAACCATTTTATAATAAAACATTGGAATTAAAATAGACTAATAAATTTTCACTAACCAACAGACTAAGTCATGACCTATCATATTTAAAAAAAAACATGATCCTGTTTAGTCATTGTCATGTTTTTTGAGATAGGAATTTTTTCAACAGTTTTTTAGTTGCAAATGCTATAAATTTTTTTCTTCTTTTTTTGCCATTTTCAATTAAAAATAATTAAATTCTAAAAAAAGAAAAAAAATATATATTAAATAAAAGGTACATAAAAGGGAGAAGACATTGTATAGCTCCAACTTCCTCCCTCTCTCTGTTCATCTCGCTTCCATGAACATTTATATTTCTTAGTAACAATAATTAATTAGAAGCAGGTAGTAGATGTATAATGACGACATGAAGAACTTAAAAACATTGCTCGACACCAAACGTACAGATAATGTATGTCAAAACTGCCTTACGGAGAAAAATAAAGCATTAGACATAAATCTAATCAAAGAGAAATCCTTTTCGGCTTTCCAATCAACCCTCGGGCGGAAGTGGAAGCAGGAATGCCTCTCATTTGTAAATATCATAAATGGTGACGTTCTTTCTACCGAAACCGAAGTTGTTTATTATTTTCTAGAAGAAAATACTGAAAAAAAAGAAGATAAATTGTCAGTTAAGGTTTTAAATAGGTACCCCGAGCTCAAAGAGGGAGAAATGATCTTACTTAAAGGAGGAAAAGGCACAATGATCGAAATAACAACTAAAATCGGTACCTTGGAAAGAAAAAAAAACAGTAAATGCTCTATACTGTAAAGGCAAAAATGATGAAGAAATGGAGAGCTTCTATGAGCTATGTCAAGGAGTCAGAGACTCAGTGGAAGGAAGCAATACTGCCATAACAATTGTTCCCCCAACCGAATTAAAAACTGGTATGGCGAAAAAAATGTTAGCATTTATCTTTCAAGAAGCAGGTATCCAAATAACCCTGAAACTCCCCGAAAAGAGAATGTACAAAGATGCCCCCACCAAGAAAAAAAATAACAACGATACAGTTATAATAAACAGAGGCCACGAGTCGTATGCAGACACACTTAAGAAAATTAAAAATGAACTCGGCGAAGATGAAAAGAACGCCATCCAAGCGGTCAAAAAATCCAAAAAAGGAGACATTATTATTAAAATAGAAAAAAATAAAAAAGGAAACGTGACAGAGAGCCTTAAAAGGGTGGTAGGGGTTGAAAACCTGAAGACAATAGGTGGAAAAACTGGGGTTATACACCTTAATGGACTAGATCCAATTGCTGAGGAAAATGATGTCTTAGAAGCGATACAAAAAAGCGGCATCAAGTTTCCAGACCAATTACTGGTAAGGCCTCTCAGACCAACCATAGGTGGTGGGCAAGCAGCCACAGTCATTCTAAATGCGGCAGACGCCCGGAGTCTTTCCGAAATTAAAAAAATTAGAGTTGGCCTATGCATTTGCAGCATAAGAGAAAGAATCGACGTTGTAAGATGCTACCGATGCTGGTCATACAACCACAGAGCTGCAGATTGTAAAGAAGAGGACCGAAGTGCTAAGTGCCGAAAATGCGCAGGAGACGGACATAATGCAAAGAGCTGCAAGGAGGATGCATTCTGCCCACATTGCAAAGAAAGGGGCCACATGGCCGGTTCAGGCAGATGCCCTCTCTTCAGAGAAGCCCTACAAAGGACGCGCCAGACTCCTTACATATAAATTTCAAGATTCTGCAAGTAAATGCCGGAAGGAGTATCAGATCTCATGACATGGCTGCCTGCGTCGCTGCAAAAGAGGATTTTGATATAATAGTTTTTAGTGAGCCAAATCTCTCAAAATGTAAAGGACGCAATTGCTACAATGCTCTTGACGGCGGTGCCATGATCCTGAATTTCAGCAAAAGATTCAACATAACCCGTTATCAAAGTCTAGATTGTGCTATCCGTATCGAAACTATAGAATACATAGTATATAACATGTATCTAAGTCCAAACAAATGCTCAGACAGTGACTTCGAAAAACATTTAAATATCCTGGAACAAGACCTCAAAAACAGTAACAAAAATAAAGGAATAATAATAACGGGTGATTTAAATGCAAAAAACCCATGTTGGGGAGGGCAGTCAAGAAATAAAAAAGGGGTGATACTACAAGAATGGGTAAGTTCCCTCCATCTGAATATTCTGAACGATGGCGCAAAACCAACATGTGTGAGGCCAAATGGGGCTTCTTTTATAGATGTCACACTAGTCTGCGATAACGTCTTAAAAAAGAACCCAACATGGAGAGTCCTAGAAGAGGAGAGCCTTAGCGACCATGCTTTTATATCTCTAAGCATTCCAGCAGCAAACAAAAGCATGAGCCCAAGATACATCTTCGGAACAACTGATAAAGAAGTCCTAAGCAACTCTTTTAGGGAACTGACAGCGGAAAAAGATGTGAATGCTGTAGAATGCGAAATAGCACTCAACAAAGCTTTTAAAAAAAGTACGCCCCGTATAAGGTGCGCACAAACTCAAAAACCACCTTATTGGTGGAATGCCGATATCCAAAAGTCCATAGTAGAGGCACGGAAAAAACGAAGAGCCTACCAAAAATGTAGAAACCTAGAGCGCAGGACAGACCTATACACCACATACAAATTAGCGAAGGGCGAATTAAAGAGAAAAATCTCTGCGGAGAAAAAAAAATCTTGGGACCGTCTATGTGACGAACTGGAGAGCGACATCTATGGAGACGCCTACAAAATAGTCAAACAACAGATGAAAATAACGACACCTAATACGAACCTCGAGTTGGACGACAAGAGAAAAATCTTCAGAGAACTCTTCATCTGTGACCGAGAAAGTCCAGGGAGCATAGAGCCAAGCTGTGACCAGACCTCAAGCTACAATGGCGTGACAGATATGGAAATGGTGCGCGTCATCAAGCGTATTAAAACGGGAAAAGCACCAGGCCCCGATGCCATTCCTCCAGGTGCAGTCAAAACTGTCATGGAGACAAATACCGGCTATTTTAAAACTCTTTTTGATACCCTCTTGGCGGAGGGGAGTTTTCCGGCAAAGTGGAAAACGGCAAAACTGGTCCTAATCGAGAAGCCCAAAAAGTCCCCAACGGACCTAACTAAATACCGGCCTATATGTCTCATAAACGTGATAGCAAAAGCTTTTGAAAGCTACATAAACACCCAGACTCACAAATGAAATAAACGAAAAGGGAGGATTTAACAAAGGACAATTTGGCTTTAGACAGGGGAGAACTACTGTTCATGCCATAGACAGAGTGGTGACACTGGCGAAGGAGGCTAAAGAGGCAGGAAAAATTAACTGCCTGGTCCTGGTCGATGTTAAAAATGCTTTTAATACCGCCGATTGGAAATTAATCTTACTGAAACTCCAAAAGAAAAATGTTTCTAAGCACATATTCAACATTATAAAAGACTACCTGACTAATAGACATGTCATACTTGACAAGAAAACTGAAGAAGAAGTATCTGGAGGTGTTCCGCAGGATCGGTCGTAGGGCCAACTTTGTGGAATGTTCTATATGATGACGTGATGGAGGTGGACGTCTCAGAAGGTGTAGAATTTGTATGCTATGCTGACGACCTAGCAATATCCGTTACAGCAGCGACCAAAAGAGAGTTAATGGCTAAAACTAATAGGGCGCTACACTCAGTCAACCTCTGGATGGAGAAGAACAAACTGGAGATTGCACCAGAAAAATCAGAAGCTATTATACTAGGGGAAAAAAAAAGGGCATTCCCGATTTGACATTTGAGATCGGCGGAGTAAAGATCAAGCCAGTAAAAAGTGTAACATATCTAGGGGTAATAATAGATAAACGCCTGGCCATGAAAGAACATGTAAAAAAAGTCTGCGAAAAAGCGCAAAAAACCATAAGGGCCCTAAGTACAATACTACCAAACACAAGAGGGGCAAGCGCAGGGAAAAGAAGAGTAATGGCAATGGCAACCCAATCCATCGTCCTGTATGCAGCGCCAATATGGGCAAACAAGGTAAATATGACCCAAAATCGTCAAGAAATCAGATCCACCCAAAAATTGATAGCACTCAGAGTGTGCAGTGGATACAGAACGGTGTCGACAGACGCTGCCCTAGTACTAGCGGATTTGATCCCAATAGAACTGCTGGCAAAAGAAAGAGACAGACTTTACAGACAGTACAACATGACAACTGAAGAAGACAAAAAATCTGAGAGGAAAAAAACATTGCTGGAGTGGCAACAAGCATGGTCGGAGGCAACCGGTGGAAGGTGGACGCATAGACTAATTAAAAATGTTGAACCATGGCTGATGCGTAAGCATGGAGAAGTAACCTTCCGAATGACTCAGTGCATGACGGGACATGGAGTGTTCGGTAAGTATCTCAAAAAAATCCAAAAAGCCACAACGGAGGCATGTGTGTACTGCGAGGCGGAGACAGACGATGCGGAGCACACGCTATTCCGCTGCCCAAAATGGTCACCGGAAAGACAAACGATGATGCAGCAAATGGGGCATCAAGAAGTAACACCAGACAACTTGGTGAAAATCATGCTCCAAAGCGAGACAAACTGGAAGAATGCAGCTGGTTACATGGAAAAAATTATCCTGAAAAAAGAAGAAGATGAAAGACAACACGAATAAAGACACAAGCAGCATCGTGGTAGGCCGTAAGGCGGGAACACGACTGCAAGGAGAAAAGGGGGGGTTTTAGCCGGTGCGAGTCCGGCACTATCCAGAGATGGATGTCCATAAGGGATTTCCCCCCCACAAAAAAAAAAAAAAAAAAAAAAAGGTAGTAGATGTACACACGAATAAGCATAAATTAAGAGTTGAAATTAAATGTTAAAATTAAAATCAAAAGTAAAAGCTAAAATTAAAATCAAAAGTAAAAGTTAAAATTAAAAATTAAAAGTTAAAACTAAGAATTTAAATTAAAAGTTAAAAATGAAAATTTATATTAAAATGTTAAAATTGAAAGATAAATTAAACAGATCTGATAAAAATATGGTATTTACAATGTAATATGTCGATGTCACTAAAACTGTCATTATAGGTAATCAGTATTCTTCGAAGAGTGATATTTTTCATAAAATTAGTCATTGAGTTAGGAATGTCAAAGAGTACAGATTGAGGAGTTCTACGGACAGGGACTTGAAATGAAATGCCTCTAACAATTTCTGGGCTATCAATTACGTAATTAACAATTTTGTAGAGAAAGCTTATATCCAACATGGTACGCCAAGTTAGGAAATTTTGAACCTTGTGAAAATTAGCGGACTCAGTCCTACTTGAACCGAAACATTATTTTAAAAATCTTATTGCCTAAAAAAATAGTTTTGAATTTGTTCAATACGATTTTGTAAGTATTGTATTGAGGTTTACAAATCGGCAAACCAAACTCTAGGACACTACGTACATATGAAAAAAAGTTTTCTTAATGCGTCAGTTCTTGTGAAAGGTTTGGTTGATCGTATGACAATCCTTAACATTTTGTAAGCTTTTTCTTTAGTTTTTTTATATGTTTGTTAAATGTAAGTTTACTACCAAGTACAACACCAAGGTCACGGACTTTTGCAGAAGAATTTATAGTTAACTCGTTGATTTTTTTTGAACAATTTATTTTTTTAGAACGAATGATAACTAATAGACAATCTGTTTTTAATGCAATTTGTGTTTAATTTATTAAGGTCTTTCTGAAGATTTATAATGTTTTGATCATTATCAATAGGTTAATATACTTTCAAATCATTGGCAAAAAGACTGAATTGTGCGAACTTGAAACATTGACCGATATCATAAATATAGATATTGAAAAGGGGTGGCCCAAGGTGTAAACCTTGGGGCACTCCTGATGGTATAGAAGAAAAGTTTGAACAGAAGCCACCGATTACAATTTATTGTCTGTGATTTGTCAAATAAGAAGTTAACTATTTCAAAAGTTCTCCGTGAATACCCAGATGTTTGATATTTAATAGAAGGGTAAGATGGTTTACTTTATCAAAGGCTTTCGCATAGTCAGTGTATATAGCATCTACTTGAGTTTTATTTTCAAATTAAGAGAAAAGGTTTTGAGTGAATTCTACTAAATTTGTTGTTGTTGATTATTTTTAAGAAATCCATGCTGCTGTTCGGGAAAGTTTCGTAAAAATGAGTATAGATTATATTTTATACAAATCTATTTTTATACATCTAGTAAATGTTATAACTGTAACTCTCCAAAAAAGAGAATAATTCTTGTGCTAGGAGAGTAACTTACACTATAAGAGTTATTTATTTATTTATTGAGTTTATTTAATTTTAAATGGACGAGTACATCAGAAAAAAAAACACTAATGCGGTCGGGTGGCGGGGGGGTGTAGTCCTTTTACGTGGCAAGAGAGGATAGATAGAACGGGCAACAGCGCGCTATCTCTCTTGCGTATGGATGTAAAATTACGTAATTTTACCAAATGTCGCGGTAAAATACCGTAATTTACGAATTTGACGAACTAATTTTTATTTTTCAAAGATATAACAAATACGAGTAGCTTTGTTTTAGGACACTTTACATGACTGCAAAAACCAGGTTTAGATCCATTTGGTGGTTGTCGAGATTTATTAGAAGTATGAGACGTTCAAGGTCATTCGGTATGTACTTTTTTCACTTTTTTTATAAAAAAGGGTTTTTATGTTTTGAAGCTTAACAGGATCAGTGGACATAGGGTCCTTGGTAAAACCTTAAGTTTGTGACCTTGAACGACCACCGCTCATGCCGCGATTTTGAAAAAATGGTGCTTAAAATCAGTTTTTATGTATAATTACGTCCCTGAAGGTTTTATAGAAAAAAATATACGAAAGTCTGAGAAAATAAAATTTACTTAAAAATCGTACTCATTTTTTTGTAGGATCAATACCTTCCAAGATACACGTTTGAACATTAAATACATTTTATCAAAATAGCGGAAAAGCGCTATTAGCACTAACTTTTTACTAATTGTTTGATAGTTGACCTACCAAAAGTCATCATCATCATCATTATTCCATGTCCCATACCTAGTTGAAGCATATGGCGTTCACAAAGATCCTCCAGGTATCTCGGTCGGATGCCAGCTCCTGTGCATCCTCAAAAGTCAGGTTTGCATCTCGTAGTTGTGGACATGAACTACCAACTAAATTAGCAGTGGAGGTCTAAGACGCTGAGAACTTGATGCCTCGCTAAGCAGAGGCTAACCTGAAGTAGCATTATGTAATATAAAATTATTTTTATACAATAATGTACACTGTTGAAAGTATTTGTTATACTTACTGCCTGTATATTTGAAAATTTCGATTCTTTTATTAGAAAACGTGACTGCGAGAAAAAAAAACCCTTTTTAAAAACCACCGGCGGAACATTTTTTTTAGATGCACTCGAAGTATTAAAAAAGTCACTATGACATGGATCATAGATTAAAAATTTGAGCTCGCTACTCGCTACATTATACCCTCTATCACTTTTATTCAATAAGGATGGCATGTGAAAGAAAACAAATTGACAAAATTCAAGACTAATTAATATAACCAGTACCCACATGCACATGGTAATAAAGATAACAAATATAATATAAATATATTTCTTTGAAACTAGTCGGTTGAGGAGGGACCCAAAAGTAACGGGAATCACGCTGTGGTGGGGAGGGAGAGTGGGAATACCCATTTTTCAATCCGGTGTCCGTTAGGAACACGTCTTCTGAGTAAGTGTGCTGAGTTCTGTTGTAAAATTATTAGTTCGTCTGTGGGAAACAAAATTTCATACCCCTTTCTCGCCGGAAAAAATGGCCGATTGTCGAGAGCAACGCGCGGCTATGAAATTTTGTTTCCTAGTGGAGAAATCTGCCGCGAAAACTATTGTAATACTTAAGACTGCTCATAGGGATGCTGTCCTAAGTAAAACCAGAGTCTACGAGTGATTTTCACATTTTGAAAATGGAAAAATGTTAATTGAAGACTAACCCTGTTCAGGACGCTCCTCAATGTCAAGAACTGACAAAAACATCGACAAAATTAATGCTCTCATTCGTAAAGACCGTCGCCAAACTATTATTCAACTCTGTAAGATGTCTGAATATGATTGAGTTTAATTCGAGGTTTTGAAAAGATTGAGGGAGAGTATCCAAAAGAAAAGGCCAGATCTTTGGCGCACAAGCGACTGGTTCTTCCAATATGCCACCGCGCCGGCCCATACCGCTCTGTCCGAAAAGCTGTTTTTGACTAAAAACGGCAAGACACCAGTTGTTCACCCCCCCTACTCATCGAATCTAGCCCCCTGCAATTTCTTTTTCTCCCCAGACTCAAAAGGACATGAGAGAAAAGTGATTTGCCACTGTAGAGGAGGTAAAACAAAAATCGCTAAATTGGCTAAAGAACATCCCGATAAGTGAATTAAAAAAATGTTTTGAACAATGGAAGGATTATTTGCAGAAGTGCGTTGTGGTAAAAAGAAAATACTTGGAAGGTGTTCGAAATTCGGTGTAAAAATATTTAAAAATAAAGAACTTATGACGAAATTTCCGTTTTTTTTTGGTCTCCCTCGTATTCTTGTAAAAAAGCTAACAACCTTAAAAAAAGTAGATAAAACTGAAATAAAAAAAAAGTTTTTGCGATTTATAAAAATGACGCCATCTTAATGTCAGTAAACAGTTTTTACAAAATTATCTAACATATTTTTACGAATAAAGCTAAATCTGTGCGTCCAGGTAAAATAATCCATGTCATAGTGACTTTTTTAATACTTCGAGTGCATCTAAAAAAAATGTTCCGCCGGTGGTTTTTAAAAAGGGTTTTTTTTTCTCGCAGTCACGTTTTCTAATAAAAGAATCGAAATTTTCAAATATACAGGCAGTAAGTATAACAAATACTTTCAACAGTGTACATTATTGTATACAAATAATTTTATATTACATAATGGACTTCAGGTTAGCCTCTGCTTAGCGAGGCATCAAGTTCTCAGCGTCTTAGACCTCCGCTGCTAATTTAGTTGGTAGTTCATGTCACAACTACGAGATGCAAACCTGACTTTGAGGATGCACAGGAGCTGGCATCCGACCGAGATACCTGGAGGATCTTTGTGAACGCCATATGCTCCAACTAGGTATGGGACATGGAATAATGATGATGATGATGACTTTTGGTAGGTCAACTATCAAACAATTAGTAAAAAGA